>NW_015548296.1:130610-139793 GCF_001515605.1 Sinocyclocheilus anshuiensis
ACACACACACACACACACATACACACACACACACACACACACACTCTCACTCTATAAATACTCACATGGCCATCACAGCCAATTACCCTCAGTGGAGCCGTGCCTCTCTGCCCCAGACGCCCAACTCACTCCTCCTCGGACCCCCTTCAGCACTGTTCTTCACTGAGACAGATTCTGAGGATGCTGGACTAGATGCCCCCTACAGCTGTCACTTACACACACCATATGCATGTTTTAACACTCCATTTTCAATAGACTTGAAAAACATTACACTTGTTTTACCTGAGGGCATAAGAGAGATTTTCCATAATGTCCCACAGACAGTGTTGACACTAGAGTAAGTATTTATATATGATAGCATACATCATTCACAGAGACATAAGAAGGCCATCTGATACCAAAAAATGTATCCAACATTTAAACAAATGAATGTAGTTGATAATATATTATAAAACGGCTTTCTAGAATTGATTATGACTGGTCAATCACAGCATTCAGTGATTAGATGTTTCTGTATAGTGACTAGACTTGTGCCGGTATTCGGTAATGCGATATATCACGGTAATGAATATGCACGATATTGTTATCGTGGGCACTTCTAAATACCGTGAATAATTATATATTACAAATTATTCAGAATTTTGAATGCATTTTAAGAATACTTTTCCCATCAACTGGTCAAAATGCACAACACCGCTGTATGCTGTGTGAAATACGCTTGCGCACTCTGAGGTAAACAAGCACGGACGAGAAGCACATGGCGGAACATGTGAGAGTGACCAATGAATGTTAAATGGTGGTTGACTAATAAAATGAAATAAAATAAATAAAAATAAAATAAAAAATAAAATGTAATGAATTAGCTTATAACATTACTCTCTGGAATACCTGACTGATTATTCTACAATCAAAATAAAATTAAAATATGACAGCTGCAGGGCAATCAAGATAAGTATATAATATGTACTTACACAAAATGGTTGGAAATTTGGCCAATTTCAAGGTTGATGATGGCAGAGACTTCTAAGACCTGTAAAGCCAAAAAAACACACAAAAAAACGGGTTTTATGATCATTTCCATGTGTTCCATCATGTGTTGATTCACCAGTATTCATTTATTATTATTGCTCTAATTTTAGCTTGCACCTACATACAGCCGGTTTTTAATAGAGAAAGTCACATAGAAGGAAAACTTATTAACTCTCTCTTTCAGTTTTCTGTCCTCTACCTGCAGACATGAGAGGCTTTAATATCCACCCTATTTTTCAAAGTAAACCGTTTTCTGTGAATGTGCGAGACTTCCGGTTCATTAGCCGCTTTAGGGAAATAATGAGAAGAATAACAAAGTGCAGTAAATGGTAAAACTGTTTGTACTACAAACCAGTGTGTTCATAATAAAGATAATACGTTAAAATAATATGGTAAGACACCAGTTTGCAATATCAAACAGCAAAATGAGCTGTTTTGTACAGCTAAAAATAGCTGGAAGCGAATGACACCAGAAGCCAGACACATAAAATTTTACATTACAAATGGCTGTGCCCACTCTTATGGGAAAAATAAGGTGGATAACATGAGGCATTACACTTCACATCAACATCTGTGGCCCTGAAGACAGACGAGATTACTGAGTAGCCTACTGGACAGGAGCTGTGTAATCTTGACCTCTGAGAAACAGGAGCTTGACCTCTGTCAAACAAAAAGATTACAAGGCCTTGTCTGACTTGACATAATATTGAGAGGAAGAGAGGAAGTGAAGGAGAAAGAACAGTGAAAAAGAAATCAGGGAGTGAGAGAGATGTGACAAATATAGAAATGGATGAAGTGCTGATAGATGGGTAGAGTGAGTCCTGCTGACGCCTCGTTCTCCTGTGGCACACAGCACAGACTGATCTCTATGGACATGAAAGACGCTGAGTAGGAGAACATACAGGAAATACCTTCCGCCAATACACTGTGTGGATGTAAGCATGCTCAAGACATGCTAGAGATGTGCGACTTGGGGACAGCTTGTCTGTGACCATTACATTTCCCAGTTGCACAATTCTGAAATGTCCTGAACACAAGGTTCATATTTGACCTAACACCATTTGTGCTGTGAACATGTATGATATATCATATGGCTTGCTTAGGAGAGGTGTGTTTTCCCTTTTTTTCCTGGTAGACAATAAAATGGGTGGAATAATCCCATAGATTTAGGCCACATATACACAGCATCAGAATATAGTTGTCAGCCCTGTATTTGAGTCCTTAATATGGTTACATTCAAACACAGTACAGTCATTTAAGGTTATTGGTAAGGAATACGGGCTTGAGTACCATTGCACATTCATACAGACAATATTCGAGATGCTACTGTAAGTTACTATGTGAACGTGACATTTCGAGACTTACACCTTTAAGTAAATGTGATTGTCAGTCCCAAAAACTGACAGTGTGAACATAGCCTTATACTGAGGGAAGGGCTCAAGTCATTCCTAATGGCCAAAATATTCAGCCAACAAGCAACCTATCCGGAACACTGTAGTAACTGCAAAGCAACATGCTAAGAAACAGTGAACAACTATATATAAACCACCTAGAACATTATATCAACCACCTACTGTAGCAATCCATTCGTAGCAACATGCTCATAAATCCTAAGCACACCCTTGCAACCTCCTAGTAACACCCTACTAACGGTATACTGTACTAAAACACTGAAACTCCTCAGAACATCCTAGCAACCACCTAGTAAACCCCCAGATCACACAACAACCACTCTTCCAACTACAAAGTAAAAGAACAGCAACACTGCAGTGCACCCTAGAAACTGAATTTAAACACAGAATTTGCCAAATTTTGGATGAATAAATCAAAAGTAGGTCAGTACACTTAAATCAAAATGCGATATGGACTAGTGTCAGTGAATATTAAGCCGCAAAAATACCATTTAAATATGAGTCCTGCATGTCCATGCTTGCAGTGTTTTTAGACTCTGCTGCCTCAATATATGAATACATAAACAATCTCTACAACTGCTCTGAGAGTCACTTCATGAGCATTTTACTGTTTCTTTTGAGTAAAACTATCATCATAGCATATACAAACAGAAACCTTCACAGGTCTTCACAGGAACCCATCAAAATAAAAGTTCAGTTTAACTTGAAGAAACTGTGACCAAAATATTACTAAATATAATGATTGTACTACTACTACTAATACAATTATTATTAAAACATAATTTTAAAGGAATATTTACCAGGAAGTTTTTTTAGCAAAAAAATGTAAATACACAACACAGTATTTCTGGAAATAAATAAATAAATAAAATAACAATAAATTAGCATTTTTCCACTAAAATCACTTAATTAGAGATGTTTTTTATTATTAATATTTAATGACACTATTAAAATGGAATCTAGAAAATTAAAGGAAAACAGAACAGGGCTCGCAAAATCGCTAGCCCGACGTCCCGGGGCTAATGTTTTTTCCAGTCGGGCTACCAAAATGTATCACCACTCTGCCCAACGGGCTATCTTAAATGCAGATCTCCCGCGGGTCCTTAAAAACTCAAAGTGAGTTGTATCAAACTTAAGGCCATGAAAAGTTTAAATATGTTAATTGGTATAAGAAATGTCTTAATTATAATTTCAAGAGGTCTTGGGGACTGAAAGACAAGAGTCGCGATACGGCTGGATTAAACTTCAAAAGGCAATGATGTCATTGAATAAATATGAGCGCTGCACGTTTCAAGTCAAAACGTGGCGCGGATGTCTTTATTTGAATGTATCTGAAGGGAACCGACTGTCGTGGGGAAAAGACGTGAAATAAAAAGCACCCTTCCACAAAAAAAAGTGTCTCACACGGCTCCAGGGGGTGAACAAAGGCCTCCTGTAGCGAATCGATGGTATTTCACGTCTTTTGAACCGAAGGAATGCAACACCCGCTGAGTACAACGATAGAGCTTGAAAGATCAAAGACAATTTTTAATATAACTCTGACTGGATTCGTCTGAAAGAAGAAAGTCACATACACCTAGGATGCATGGGGGGTGAGTGAAACGCAGCCTGATTTTCATTTTGCGATGAACTAACCCTTTAAAATACATACATTATAGCAATGGGGCAATAATAATTAGTTCAAATAAAGTATTAAAAGCAAGTAATAATATAGTTTTATAATAAACAAAATATAACAAAACTCTTAAAATACATAAATTATTATAAACAGAGCTAATGTACATTACGCATTGTAAAATGTCTGCAGAGGGCGCCAACGGCCTGACGATTGTTTTTACACTTTACTGCACGATCTAATCTTTGTTTAATATTGACTAAACAATATTTAATTCAAATGTCCACTTAATCTTTAATATTTGGCCACTTCTTTATGACATAAATGCTACAGCCACTGTAATTTTTTTAATATGTGGACATCAAAATGTGTAAACTCAGAGTGAGGGTTTAAGCTTTTATTTTGAAATCACAATGAACAGCTAGCATATTTAGAAAGATATTGATTATCCTGTGTTTGCCTAGGTTTATAAATTATTTCCCTTTCAAATCTGATGAAATGGTGCACTTTGCATTCCCAGATGAACGTAATAAACCCAAACTCACAGCAAGATGTAGAGATGGCGTTTAAGATGCTCCACGCATTTAAATGATAACTGTTTGTGTGGAGCAGCATTTACTGTGAATGGAGACGCTCTGAGACGCAGGTACGTAACCTACAGGCATGTATATATTTAAAGCACATATATTAAACCTGCATCGCATATATTTATTTAATTTAATTATAGTGTTTCTGAATTCATAATAGCATTATGCTTTTATATATTTTTATGGGCTTTTTCCTTTTATTGAGATAGGACAGCACAGAGATGACAGGAAAGCATGGGATGGAAAGAGGGGAGCGGGATCGACAAAGAACCTCGAGACAGGAATCGAATTCGGGTCACCGTGAGCGCAATTGCACTGTGTCAATACACTTGGCGCCAACAGCATTATGCTTTATTATCATTTTTAAATGGGTTTAATATACCATGCAGCCTTGGAAAAAGGTCTAATAATGCGTTCCGTGGATTCTCCGTGGAATGCGCCACTTCCGGTATTTTGCTGGTTACGCGACAAAATGCAATCAAGGATTTTTTTAAATCAAGTACTCGAATTGAATAGAGGAATCATGACAGCCCTATTTTTGTGTAACAAATGTGGACAGTTCTGAGGGAAAGGACAGGCATGAGGACATGTCAAACCAAAAACACCCACAAAATCCGGGAGGAAGGTGGTCTGAACTTCTGTTCTCGTTGACAACCAGACAACCCATCAGTCACGCAATCATACACACAGCCTCTTGCTCACACTTCACCAGACCCCTTCCCAGGAGCTCAGAAAAGGTTCTTCCTGCCTCCCTCGAAGCGCAATGTTTACATGCTCCTTTAGTTTTACATCTATTGTCTGTTTGTCACCCAAATATCTCATATTGTCCAGTAACATCTGCTCCTCACAGAATACACGTCCTGTGTGACCTCTGACACCGTCCATTACCGGATCTTATTAGCCTTTACAGGTCAGAAGGCCACAGTAATAACAGTCCACGCAGATGTGCAAAGCGGTCCAATATGCAATGTCCTCCAACTAAAGCTGGGTTGTGGACATACTTATGCTTTAACTTGCACTAAAGGTGCTGGACAAATAAACTAAGACTTCAGTGAAGGTAAGACAGACGAGTGTGCAGAGCTGTGTGGATCACATGGTTGGCAGGAGCGACGGTTTAATGTTGCAGAATGACCTAGTTATACCAGGAGAGAGGATGGAGAGAATAGATGCGGGGAGGGGGCGGCAGGGAGAGGAAAGGGAGGGGACGCAGAAAAGGGGGACCTTGGAGGAGCAGAATGAAAAGTAGTTTGGTGGAAAGTGAGAGGAAGACGGGAGGAGGAAGGAAGATGGTGGAAAAGCAATGGAGTGAAAGAGGCGTATCCCCAGCCCTGAGGGGAACAATAAATCAATCCTGCCTCTTCCTGATTAGAGCCGAAACTCTTCCTACTCCTCCCACTCACTGCTGTCAAATATTACCTGATGTATAATAACACCTGCAAAAACCTGGAAAATGACACCGTTGAGACATTTATGCATAAAAGTAGTCTAAAGTTCTCTCTGGTGTGGATTCAAAGCAGATCTAGTAATATGAGAATATGATATGCAATATGAGAAGAGGCAAGAGCTGTCTGGATGTTTTACCGGAAGCTGCCAGATGCTGACCTACTCTACTGAAGGTGGGATGAGGGGGATCCTTGCGGCAAGGAGAAGATCTGGGTCATGATGCTCTGATGGTCTTGTAGTGACAAATAAACAAATTTAAAACACATTTTTGACATCACTGGTTTTAAATGACATGATGGTGAAGACTTAATCATGAAAGTCAAACGATGGTTAATTATTTAGGTTGACATTTAAAATAAATGAATGAATGAATGTACTTAAAAAATTTTTAGAAAGCTTTGAAGGGGATAAATTATAAAAACACAACATTGTTTTACCATGCGGAGAGTAGCGTAGGATGAAATCCTGAATGTGTCAATTAGATGGTGAAATTAAGACATTTATTTAACAAGGATGCATAAGTTTGATCAAAAGTGACAGAAAAGACATCATACAAAATGTTATATTATATTATATTATTAACAGAAAGTTTAAAATCATGTGTTTGACATTTTAATATAATATAATATAATATAATATAATATAATATAATATAATATATTAAAATGTCAAACAAATGATTGAACTTTCTGTTAATGAAAGACTTCTGAAAAAATGCATCAGGGTTTAAAAAAACAACAACAAAAAAACAGAACAACTGTTTTCAACACTGACAATAATATTTCTAGGAAATGTTTCTTGAACACCAAATCAGCATATTAGAATGATTTCTAAAGGATCATGTGACACTGAAAATTCAGGTTTGCCACCACAGGAATAAATTATTAAAATACATAAAAACAAACAATTAAAAAAAAAAAAAATTCTATTTTTTAAATTGAAAACCACTAAATGAAATACTGTATTTTTGATCACAAAAAAGCAGCCTTACTGAGCATAAGAGACTTTGGTTGAAAAACATCTTACCAACCTCAAATCTGAACAGTAGTGTATATGTCAATATTATATGAATTTAAATGTTGATAATTCAACATTAAATATTGATAATTTAACAATTCAAGTGTTGCCAATATTGGATATTTAAAAGTAGATTTAAACCATCAAATTGAAGGAACAACTATTAATGCAAAGATTTAAAACAGCACCACCTTGAAGAGATTTTGACCACAGAAACTCTTTTGTGTCCCCCAAATGAACATTCAAATCCTTCTCAAATCTAATCATCATCATCCCAGAGATGTTTTCTATTTTTCTCCTTTTCAAATGCCCCCTAAGAAATGTGTCTGATTGGGGTCAGTAGTAGTTTTATACACCATTACATGTTTGGAATCAGATATCTAAAGGGAGTTTATTCACTATTCATCACATACTAACCTAGCAGTGGGTTTTATCGGTCTACTGCATGTCTAAAGCATGCTGTGCCCCAACTGAAATATTTAAGACCCCCTTCTTCTCCTATACCCTTAAAGACTACCACCCTCCTACATCCTTTCAGCACAGCTTTAGTCTAGTTTAGTTCCATTCTAAAGTGAAATTGGATTCTGCCTAATCTCCGCCAGCACATTCGCTTTCCTCTCATTTCCTCCTGCACTGTTTAATTCAGTATTTATCCAATCACAGAAAGGTCACACACTGGAGTAAACAGAACAATGGAAAACCTTCTTTGATGTGTTCTTGTATTGATTTTTTATTTTATCCTATTTATTCTGTTTTAGTGGGTTATAAAAATCTGTTTTGCCGTGTGGATATCCTGTAACTCAATAAGACGAGATGAGTTTGTGCCTCGGGAGAGACAGCGATAGGTGGGCAGACAACAGGAACCAATCCTATGGCGCACACACCCAAACCCAGCTCTCCTGCTAATGACCCAATTCATAAATACTAATATATGTTTTTAAGTCACTTCATTGTTTCTTTTCATCTTCTTATTTTCTTCCTGCCCACATCTGAGCAGAAATGCAACCCAGCTGCTCATAATCCAAACTCTTCTCGCCCGAGTTCCCGCCGTAGATGACCTGGTCGCTAGGGCTCCATAGCAACAACATCGGGTGAGGGGTGTTTGTGTGTATTTTTTTTTTTTTTTTTTTTTTTTTTTTTTTATAAAACTCATCCACATTTCCTCGCCATAACCTCTAGTTGCGACTGTCTGACCGAGCCCACATACTTTGTTCTGTATCATTCCCAAGTATGAGCGTACAGTGATGGATGCAGTTATTTTCCCTCCTTTTTTCTGCCTTTCCACCCTGGTTCTCGAAAGAGCTGCAGTTTCGCAATGCCCTATAAATGAAACACTGTTGCTTTTTACTGATTTGATATGACGTTTGTTTTTTTTTTTTTTTTTTTTTTTTTTTTTTTTTTGAGTATAACACTCATCCCAGAGGAGAAGTGTGCAACGGCCATTACCAAGCCAGCATGTGTGTATCCGTAATGGGGTGGCAATGTGTTTTGTTTAAAGTCAAGAGAGAAGGTACAAAATGTACAACCTTTTTATTTACATTATCAGGTCTGTTAAGCACCACATTGTTAAATCAGACTCAAATGACAGGCTTTCAAAGGCATAAAAATGGCAAATAAAAATGAAAACGGTGTAAACCGCACATGTGTGCTGTTGCCTGGATACTAAGTAATAAGGGATCATTAGAGGTGCAGCAGCTGTGTGTTATTGCACAAAACAGGATTAATAAAAACTATGCTAAAAACATACTACACCGTATATTTCTGATTGATTTCCCTTTTTAAGCATTTTAGGAACAGCTTTAGAGAAATCAAAATAAACCAGCTCAAACTAGCCTTAGCCTGTTTTCTGTATGTTTTATACATATAGACTGAGGTCACATATAGGCTAGTTATAAATATTTAATGAATGCTGATTCCTGTGAAGCTGACGAAAAAACCCTATTGACAGGTTTAGACAAGTACCTTAAAAATAGATGGAAAGAAATTTTTTTAACAGATGATGAACGGACTATTGATGTATCATAAAAATCATAATAGAAATCATAAAGTATCATAAAAATCTAACTTTCTCTGATATATA
>NW_015548296.1:139867-154531 GCF_001515605.1 Sinocyclocheilus anshuiensis
CTCTTACACTCTGTACACTCTTAAAAGTAAGTTTCATTGTCATCTCTTGTTCCAACTTTAACATCCCAAAAAATCTTTCAATTCCACAAATGTTTCTTTAGAGAAAAAGGTTCTTTAGATTATTAAAATATTCTTTACACTAACAACAAAAAGTGGAACTCAAAATGGTTTTTCTATGGTATTGCTGTGAAACCCCCCTTTTGGAACCTTTAGGGAAAGAAAAATAAACTAAATTCAAGATTCAAAAGTACATTTTTATATCATATTTATGTCCTTTTGCTTCTCAAGTAAACCTTATTTTAAGACCGGTTAGATATTATTACTGAAACAACACAAAAACTGTTTTTTTGTTTTTTTTTGCAGTGTGGTTAGCAGGAGTGATGGTTCACAAAAATAGCTGCTGGGACTCATTTCCTGGATGTGTCCATCTGCCTGGGGTTACCTTGGTGATTAAATACATTCTGGATCTCTTAATGGTCGTAGCTGTGCCATCCCACCTCCTGGAACACGGGTTCCCTGCTCCTCCCTGTGTTTTTCTCCTCCTTCATTCTCGCTTATCATAAGGAGGGATTGGTGGATTGTGTGAAGGGTGTGAATAGTCTCTAGAGATGCCCGCTTGCTGCCGAATGATAAGAAACGTGCGTTAGTATGTGTGTGCATGCTTATGTGTGAGTTTGATTGAATTTGCATGTGTGTTTGAGTCTATGTGTGAATGAGTGTGTGATAGAGAAGGGGGCTCTGGGAGATGAGCTGCTGACAAATCCATTAATCAAACCTCAGAAATCCATCCACTGCACAATAACAACTACAAGAAACGCCCCTGGAGCTAATTTAGGAAGGTGGGCTTTTCATTCTTTTGTGATTATTCTGGACACATGCTGCCATTAAAGCTCTCAGAATAGAGAAAGCCAATCAATGAATGAGATGGCAACTGAGAACATGTCCCTCCTTGTACAGATAAAGAATAGACAAGATGTTTTAACCTCAATGATTAATAAAAAAAAATGTATATATATATATATATATATTATACTATTTTACTAGTAATTTAAAAGTTTGTATTAAAAATTAACTGATTTTAACAACTGTATATAAAGTTATAATATATTTAAATATTAATGCTACTTAATTGACATTTGTAAATAATTGGGTCTGTCAACGGAGTAAAATTATCACAAATATTTCAAATAAACTATATGTTAAACAATTTAAAAATTGGCTAAACTTAACTAATTTCTGGTTTGGTGTCAATGGAGGGGTACTGGAAAAAAGGTTGGGAAATTTGTGGTACAAACTCTTCAACAAAGGCTCCTCAAAGACAACACAGCTCCGAAACATGACAAGCATGCTGCTAAGAAACCCATAATCACACTTGAAACACGTTTCACACAAGCACTCTATGCTAATCATATTCAAACAAAGAGAATCCCTAAAATCCCTAAGAAATACTGCTAATTACTTTGTGCTTTGCCTCAGAGCATCCAAAGGGTTCATGAACTGTTTTTCAAGCCCCTGAAGCAGAGAGAGGACCAGCTTTGTGGGAGACCATCCCATCTCCGTCCTTAAACCATTCTGACTGAACCTGTTCCAAATGCCACAGGGTCAATGCAGTTGGTGCATTCAGGAACTGAAGATAATATATGCGCATGCTATTTACAGTGCTTTCTTAATTCTGTAGTTTATGCTAAAACCTAAAGCCTCAAGATTTACCCTTCTCTCAGATCTGAAGACACCAGCAAATCGCAGCGGACTGACGTCTGATGAATCAGACTCATGTGTATTCCACGCCGAGCTCTGTTGAACTTCATGTTTGCTTCGGCTCGTACTGTTGCCCTCAGGCGCTGTGCATGAGGCAACACGAGGTCATAATTCAGGTCAATGCTGTTTTAGAGACATACAAATTATACCTCTGAATTTATTCATTTTTTGGTGGATTGGCATGTGAAAGTGAAAGTGAAAGTGAAGTGACATGTGGCCAAGTATGGTTACCCATACTAGGAATTAGTGCTCTGCATTTAACCCATCCTAAGTGCACACACGCAGCAGTGAACACACACACACACACCGTGAACATACACCCGGAGCAGTGGGCAGCCATTTATGCTGCGGCGCCCGGGGAGCAGTTGGGGGTTCGGTGCCTTGCTCAAGGGCACCTCAGTCGTGGTACTGAAGGTGGAAGAGAGTGCTGTACATTCACTCCCCCCACCTACAATACCTGCCGGACCGGAGACTCGAACTCGAACTCACAACCTTTGGGTTACGAGTCCGACTCTCTAACCATTAGGCCACGACTTCCCCATGTAATACAGCCTATCCCTTTTAGTCACAGGAAATGTGTGTGGATTATTTCTGCATGCTACTAACACGTTTCTGTCGTCGCCCGTCATGCAACATCCATAAAACATGCTCTGACAGCTTCGAGCTACAATAATATCCACAAATGGATCAAAAATGCAGGAAAGAAGAAATATACTCAAGCTTTTGATCGTGTGCTAATACTGTAGTTTCTTATATTAGCCTTTGTCTTTTGGTGATCTTGGCAATACAGGAACATTTATAGCTATTTTGTGATCCTCAATATGTTTCTGAATGAATGTGTGTAATATGTGTAAGCACGTTACTCTTTCAGTCACACACTTTCAGTAGGAAAAATCACGCAATTCAAGCGCAATGCTCAAGGGTCCAACAACTGTTCCCCATCTGGGATTTGAGCATCTGGCTCCATATTCTCTTCAAAATGTCAGTTCTTACAGTATGATCTTACTGCCTACCTGTAAGACTATTACGCTATTATAAAACAGAAGCATGGGTCTGGAAGTGCTGACTAACAGCTGTGAGTGCAATTATGCTGCATATGAGGGTAATTTTGCTGAGTTTGCCACAATAGACTATATATTCACTTATTATTAAGAGCTTAGCTAGTCTTGACACGAACACAAGGGAAACGATTAATACTCCAAAAGAGCATTGCCAGTGTCACCAGTGCTAAATCTCTCATTATGGAAAGCAGAAGGCTTTTTAAACCACACAGACCTGGACTAATTGGAGACGTTCTGGAACAATCCATCCATGCCTGGCCCGATCTCAGGATGTAAATGAGCAGTACCAGACCACTTTTTATTCTATAAAAGGACATTTATCCACTCTGAAAGGCAGCGTAAATTACATGAAAGTATATTACTGAATCCAGACAGTGATTTTACAAAGTAATTCAATCTTTTTGTGCAATCAGTGCACATTTTATTGGTAAATCATCAGGCATGATGAGAAGTGAGAAGGAATCGCATAAGCTTACTACTTCTGTGGTATACAGCGCATATGTCTGGTGTGTTGGGTTAAGCATAAGTGTAAATGTGCTATTGTGGGAAAATTTCTAAGTTATACTAAGTAAACTGATGTTTAAATATTTACAGTGAAAGAGCATCTCTGTGCATTATCTGCGAGTACATTAACATCCTCCTGTTCAGCCCGCACAAAGCAATGGGCTTTCCAACCCCCCATACACAGAAACGCATAGATCTACACAATCAGCCCCTTGTATTGCATGTCCGGCTGTATGGCTGATTCAACAGTGCTGATGATATTACGCAAGGTCATAATGTCATTGTCACAAGTCTGAGATGTTTTTGCCTTTTTTTCAGGTGCATTCATCCAGAACTTCACTCATGGTTCCGGTCTAGGCCACTAACAACATTAACATTAAGGCACGACAGAAGCTCTTTTGTAAAGTGACAGTAACCATTTATTCCCATGTGTTTTGCAGAGATACACATGGCAGAACAAATCCTGACATGTCGCCATCAGCCACATGTGAATGCTGCATATCAGTTCCAGGAGTTTCCTAGAAAACATCAAAGTCTGGACAGCAAACAGCCTTTTTCTGACTATGCATGACTGCTATGTTGTAAATATGAAACAGCTGCTTTCACCACTGCGCGTATTTCAATTCTTCAAAGGAGAATGTGTAATTATTTCAGCATTAATGAGAACAGACAACTATAAGTAAGACATTTGACTTATCTAAAGGAATAAACACTGTGATGCTTTTAAAATATTAAAAACACAGTATCTGAAAGGTCCAACATCTGGCAAATTCTGGTTTAACCAATCCTAAGAGTTTGAAGGCAGGACTACCTGTGCATACAAACAATGCAGAACTAAATTATCTTTCTTTGCAATCGCTATACTTACTAAATAGCTATTTTTATGTAAACTGTTGCACTGAATGAAAAGAACTGTTCAATCTTATGAGCCCCAGATACAGATCCCCTATAAAGACCTTGTCTCAGACGACCACCGGGACAAGACCACAAAGGATGTGTATGGATCTGTTTTAAAATTATATTATCACAATAAACTGATCTCTTTATGGTAAACACTAAATAATAGTTCATTATACTTTAAGCTGTGATAAAATACAAAACTGACAAATAACTTTGTAAGCAGAGATGAAGAGAAAGGAGGATAGAGATAGAGGGGGAGAGAGAATGAGAACAAATAAAAGAAAAAAACACCCTAAACACTTTCATTAATGTAGTCTAATTGCGTGTTGAAATAAATAGCGAGTATTCTAAACAGATCTGGTTGAACAGTTACAATCATTCATTTGGACCTTTACCACACTGAGACAAAGACAGAAACACAACACTGCAGAGTCCAAATCTACACAGATCGGACAATGACAGCTCATAGGTTGTGCTTGAGGTTGTCAAGGGCAGCTGGCTTATGTTCTTCAGTAAATGACCGTTTTCTTCTGAACGCAAGTCATATGCTAGCTAGACACTTAATGCATCTGACTGACAGCTCTAGTTTTTTTTTTTTTTTAGAGTAAAACAAAAGACTACTCCTCAGTCTGCCAGAAGATGACGTTCAGTAATGTGGTGGCAGCGAGATATGCAGACAGACAGAAGACTTTAGAACGAGTGTGAGAGGGCAATGCAACAGAGTTCACAAAGGTCACAGCCGGCGACCCTGATCGCGCAACATGAATCCCAGCGTCCAACTCAGACATCAATATGTACTCATCCACAGCCAACCACTCATCAATAAATGTCTGACTAATTTAGAAAATGACTAACTCATAAATTTACATGCAAAATGCCCTTTTCATGTTATTTGGCAAATAATACATTACTCATCATACCGACTACAAGTGGAAGCCCATTAAAAAACGAAGTCTGAAAGGCCCTTTATTAGAATAGCGAGCAGCCACCGTGACCAACCAAAATCACAGCTCAAAGGCACACAATTATTGTCAGAGAGACAATAACACTAAATACAATTTGCCAATCTCGCAAATATTCAGTATAATCTCTCAAATATTTAATTTAACCTTTCAAATATTTATTTCATGTCAAATTTAAAAGTATTCAGTTTCTTTATAAAGGTTATACATTTCATATTTATGTTTTTTTAAATATTTATATATTTTGAATGTTCATTAAAAGCTTAACATAGCTAACTAAAATAACAGAATAAGATCCACAAGTCTAAACGTGTCAGACCAACAAAGCCCGGTGTAACGCGGTCAGCATGTGGGATGAAACACACATAAGAATGAATGAAAGAAAAAAGACACATGCTGGCAAGCCCTCTCTCTCCTTCCAGAAACAAAAAAAAGGCAATTATCAGCCCTCTGTAGTCTGCTTTTGAATACATAAGAAAACAAATCCAATTTACCTCTTAGGCAAGAAGGTCTCTGTAACTGGTAAGAGTGAGCTGGCCTGTCATCTCTAATAGAGTAGATTCCTCATTTATTTGTGCTGGCTGTTTGCTTGCTTTAAAATCCTTTGACTAGAGGAGTAGGTCACTGTGGCTTACAGCCTGTGCCATCAAGAAGCAAAGCATGTGTGTAGTTCCTTAATGACGTGTCTTCTGGGGGCTGTTATGCCTCTGTGCATCCTTACCTCAAGCCCTTACTAACTGTCTCTGATGTTCCCTCTCTCTTTCTGCCTCCCTCACGCACAGCAAACACAGATTCCCCCGTCTGCCACCTCCTACTTTGACTTATCCCCGCCCACCTTATGAATAATTAATCACCATGTGGGCAGACCCCTGCCCCCTTTCAAAAAGATCTACACACACGTGCTCCACAGAACAAAAAACGCATACACACATCAAGGAAAAACACAAACGCATGACATATGTAAAACCGAGGCAGTTGGGTGTGCTGTCCTCCCCCTCTCTGAGCTGGATACCGCCTGCTCTCAGCTTGGGGTGGGGGGGGGGATGTAGCGTTTCTCAGGCTGGGCTGAAAGACTCTCCCCTCCTCCAGGCTTTCCCTCTGAGCTTGATCTCTCCATTTCGACCCGCGTCTCAATCTCGTGTACGTCTGGACCCCTTTTTACTCCCTGCTTGCCCTCATGTCACCTACTGACAAATCAACACAATGTCAACAACATGCAAATGCTCACTATATATGATTAAAGAAGCCTAATAGAGACCAATAGATGCCAGTGCCAGAGAGTTAGAGTATAAAGATATTTAAAGTCTTGCTTCTAGTCAAAACAAACAAAAAAAGGTTCATTAAAGAAGTAGTACTTAATTCCACATTCAAGATAGGAATTGCTTAGCGCATGTTGATATATAGCAGAATGTGACATACTAGCAAGGTCAAACACTTTCATAGCAACATCATTAAGAGCAATCTAATAATGTAAACACATTCTGAGAAGATTCTAATTAAAATGAGCTGTCGGACAGTCTGACAATATGCAGCAAATAATTGCAAATATGTCATGCATGTTATTCTGATGTAGTGGCTTATCATATTCTAATCAACAATGATTGCTGTATTATTAATGCACAAAAAAATTATATACTATGTATATAATACTAAATAGTACTATGGAATTATATATATAGTTATTTTTTTATATATCGTGGCAAACATTTTTTTTGTGGGGTGGCATACATTTTTTGTTGTCAGTAAGATTTTTTGATTAAAAAATACAGTAAAAGCAGTAATTTGTGAAAAATTATTATAATTGGTACAGCTTTTCTATTTTAATATATTTTAAAATGCACTTTACTTATGTAATAAAGTCTTCAGTGTCACATGATCCCTCTGAAATGCTCAAGAAACATTTCTTATTATTGTCAGTGTTGAAAATAATTGTACTGCTTAATATTTTCTGTGAAAATGGATACATTTTTCCAGGATTCTTTAATTGATAAAAAGTTCAAAAGAGCAGTATTTCATTTAAATATTTCTGTAACATTAATGTCTTTACTGTCACTTCTGATCAATTTGATGCAACCTTGTTGAAAGAATTAATTCA
Source organism: Sinocyclocheilus anshuiensis (assembly GCF_001515605.1). Lineage (NCBI taxonomy): Eukaryota > Metazoa > Chordata > Actinopteri > Cypriniformes > Cyprinidae > Sinocyclocheilus > Sinocyclocheilus anshuiensis. Next base: position 147,148 of record NW_015548296.1, read on the forward strand.
TAAACCATGGTATATGAATATGGTAATTGTGCAGTACCATCTTATATGTGTCAAAGTACCAGTTTGTACCATCTACAGTAGTACCCTCATACAGGACCAATGGTTAAATTTACGGTGCCCAGGACATAAATTAAGCATAAAAACCTTATTAAGCTTCACTTTTCAGTGTCTGGGGTAACATTCCCATGACATTTTTGTTATCATTTTGCACATATGTATGGAACAAATTAAAATCAGAATGTTTTCAAGAAACTCTCATCTCAATGTCTAAATTAAGTGCACAGGTCAAGCCAAATTACTATAGCTTACATCTAAAACCCAAGGAGTGCAGGTGATTGACAGCTTAACTCTAAGCAGGACCCTTGATCCTGTGTCTCCAAGGTGGATTTGCAATTTGAAGGTATTTAGTTTCCAAAGGTACGCACATTAAATTATGATAAGGGGTCTCCTCTGTGACTGCATATCTATCTTCAGGAGTTTAACAGTGAGCATGAATACAAAGATAACAGCTCAAAACCTAATTTCAATGCAAAGTGAGATTAAACACTGCAGAAACTTCTCTATTCCCCAGTTTGCTTCACAGATCAAGGAATGTGGAGATTAAACAGTGTTTGTTGCTGTAGTGTATTTGCTTGTGACCTCAAACATGTACAGTCCAAGCCCAGTGAAGGGCAGAATGGGTTTCCCTTATTATGAAAATGTTTCACATTTTTTCCTTTCCACTGACGTCTTTTGTGGGGGCTCCTGTGTTGGCAGATGCAAAACAGAGGGAGTAAGCCTAAATAAAAGGTTTGTTTCAGTTCTTCATGATTGGCATAGAAATAACAAGGAGCTGGAAGATCTAAATCACTCTGGGGAAGCAGTGAGAAACAGAAAATACATTAGAAACAGGACTGAAACTCCCTGACACAACTCTATGCATCTGATAGGAATGGGAATAATAAAGAATTGAATGATTCTGGTTCTACTTCCAATTACTATTAATGATTTGGTTCCTTAACAGTTCTGTTAATGGTTCTTAGTACTTTTAATGAAGAAATATAAAATAAATGCATTTCCCCCCCTAATTTCAATTTAGGTCATTAGCAATCTCGTGCCAAATGAAGAAATCATTTCAGATTTCAATAGAACAGGAAAAAAAAGCAATACAATTCTTTCATAAACTTTTCACATATTCAGAAATTGTGGTGCCGCTAGTGATAAATGCATGTTTGAGAACCATTAACACAATGCAAATCATTTGGTTATGGTATTTAACCAGTACTGAATAAGGTTAGTATTTTTATTTTTTTTTTTTTAAATAAGGATATTTTCTTATATAAATGCATCATTTCACTTCAGAGGGCCTTTATTAACCCCCCAGAGCTGTGTGGGGCAATTTTTATGATGTATAGGTGCAGTTTTTTGGGCTTCAAAATCTTAAACCCCATTCACTGCCATTATAAAGCTAGGAACAATTTTAATGTACCTTCCATTGTATTCGTCTGAAAGAAGAAAGTCACATACACTCAAGATGGCTTGAGGGTTAATAAATCATGGGGTAATTTTCATTTTGGGGTGAACTATCCCTTTAATTTTGGTTTCTTGTTTGGAAAAAAAATTATTTCGGTGCATCATTAAATCATCATTGCATCATTGATCTATTCTATTCTATTCTATTCTATTCTATTCTATTCCAGATTAAACTGGGTGATAAAAAACATGTATACCAAATGGATATTCGCTTCATAATAGATTTTCAATAATGTGACATTCAGAGATTCTAATTCAAGTTCAGAGGTAACGAAACCTGCATTCATGTCATGCAGACATTAAAAGGCTATGAGCAAAGGCATTCCTGCTGTGTTGCCGTGCCATAGCATACGGTCACAAAGGGCCCGTCTTTCAATTGCATCAGGTGTAACGCTAATTGCATTGTTTAAATATTTAAACCAGCTTGAGGGACACAAAGGCAGAGGGATAGGGAGGGGCACGGGTTAAAAAGAGCAAAAGCGGGAGAGGGGCGGAAGAAGAGAAAGAGATGAGAGGAGAGGAGAAGAAAGGATAGAGGAATATGAATGTATTAGAGAAAGATAGAATTAGAAAGGCTCTTGTTGTTTGTGGAACTCCAGGACAGGACAAGAGTAAAACAAAGAGATGCAACAGTGGAGCATCATGGCTGTTTGAGCAAAGTAAGGCCTCCTTTGTCTGTGTCAGGGCGAAATCAAAGATGGAATGAGACAAACTGGATGTTCCTGGGTTTTTTTTCTTTCTTCTTTTTCAGCAATCAACGGGGCGGCTCATTAGAGACTAACGAGAGGTCTGAAGAGCACACTTGGGAAGGCTGGGAGCTGCCAGGTTTATGAGAGAGGCCATGTACAAAAGCTGTCAGTAATGAGTTGAAACGGGTCCATGAGAGTCCCACTGGAGTGCATCCCACTCTGACATGTTCGGTCGTGTAACCCAGTGGCTTTTGAACACTTGTTTGTGTATAAAAGGACAAGAGATAAAACATTGTGTATAGCCAGATCAACATAATGGCAGGGTTACTGGTATTACCAGTTGGTCGCCGTGATTTTGCCAAGTAAGACATGTTCCTGGATCACCCAATCCCTACCCCTAAACCTAACCTTACCCATAATTTATTACTAAAATCAGAGGGAAATGATAGCTGATTAACAAGGATGTAGAAGCACCTAATCCTGATTGTAAGCCTAAAACTGACATTTCCTAAAAAGTTATCTCTCAATTCTGATTGGTTGATTGGAATGATGTTCCAGGATCAACATGGATGTTGATCCAGGAACATGTTGTACTTGGTCAAATCACGCTCACCATTACCAGTTAAAGGAATAGTTTACGCAGACATACGCTACCCTTTGGGGTCAGTAAGCAAAAAAAGCTCACCAAGGCTGCATTTATTTGCTTAAAAATACAGCAAAAAAGTTGAGATATTATTACAATTTAAAATAATCAATAGAAGAGTATTCATTTGAAATCGAAATATTTTATAAATGTCTTCACGTTTGATCAATTTACTATATCCTTGCTGAATAAAATCATTATTTTCTTTAAAAATAATAAAGTTATTAATTTTTCGATGAACTATTCCTTTAAAGACAGCTTTTGTCTTGTTTCAAAGACAGCACATGTAAGAAAGAAGCATACGGCATGTTAGCTAATAGCACTTGGCAACAATCCTATTCTCAATGGTTGGTCAGGTCAACAAAGTGTTAAAGTCATCTAGATGAAGTAGTATCCAGGTGCACATGCTAGTTCCCATGCCTCCCATCTGTTTATGTAATATATCACTTCCTTACTCAATAAGAGGCATTATACATCACAAATAAGCCAGTTTTCCCAACATGAACACCACAGAAATCAAATTTGACACCTTTGATATCTACTAAACCCATGATAGATGTTAACTATTCTGGGGTGCGTTTCCCAAAGACCTGGGGTGCATTTCTAAAAGACCTGTAAAGAGTACAAAAAACGTTGAAAAGTTCTCTCTGATCCTGCTGATGAGGTCTGGGCAGCTCTTGCAGACAGCTGGTCTTTCGTTTATCAGGTCTATACCTCTCCACACACATTCTGTCCTGGTCTGTCCCACCCTCCATTGATCCAAAGACCCCTCTCCACTTATCCTGCTGTGTACAGAGCCGGTTAGAGGGTTAGATTAATGGTGGCCCTTCAGAACAGCTGCTGCCGAAGGCCAAGCAGATACATCCACATTAGTCTTGCGACTCTTGAGACAGTCCTTCCTTTCTTCCATGATCCAATTCACTCTCTTCTTACATGTATTTAACAGTCACATAAAGAGGAAAAATCAAAGAAAGAAAAAAGAGAGTTTTTATGACCCGAAACAACATAAATTATATCCGGATCAATGATATTGATTCACTTTCATATATATCCTGAAGCTCTTCTTTTGGGCACTTTAAAGTGAAAATCACTCCCTCAGTTCCTCGTTTCTTGCTGTAGCTCATATTCACATATTATTAACACAAAATGTAAAGATTAAAACACTTGGATTCAGTAGCTTCATAAATAGAAAGTGTCTCATGAACATGGGTTGTGACATCATTAGTTATGTAAACCATTAAATTCATTAATTAAATAGTTGAAGGGTCATAGGTTAAACTCATGTCCCTTATCCAACCACAGAGCAGATGTCAGGTAGGCCACAGCCTTGACACAAACACAATAACTCTAATAGCAGGGTACCTGGCTGTCTGAGTTTCCCCCAATAAGCCTCTGGATCATGGGTTAGCATAAGCAAGAACATGGGTAGACTCTGTAATTCAATGAAGACCCTGAACAGCAGGGCTATTAGAGGTGTAAAATGTCAGTGTTTGGATCAGAATGTTCTAGGTGATGTAACTCTGAACTACTACTTAACAGATCGCATAAAGACAGAGACAGAGAATTACAGAGAATGAGAGAGGAAACAACTAAGGAAGCAGCTGGTCAAAAAAGGAAATGAAATCAATATAAATTATGCTATATCTATATCCATATTTATGAAAACGGTCCTGGATTAAATATTACAAGTTAAGAGAGCACTCTGCTATGAACACTAAAATGTTTATCAAAATCGTTCTAGATGCTGGCAGTGAGCAAAGCTACATTTAATGACAATAAATCAGTGCTTTCAGTTTTCAGGTAAGTCTAACAGCAATATTCAGGTACAGAAATACTACAGAATTTGAATGAAGTAATTCAATATAAAATAACACTTGATAGTCTTCACTGTATAAATAAATACTTGGAATGCATCGAAATGAAAACTCTTGGCCGAAACTGAAACCAAAAAATCTGGATGCATTTGGCCAAAAACCAAAACCGACAATGCTTTTGAATAATTATTTATTATTTTATTAAATAATATAAAATAATTTTATAAGACTTTTTTAATTTAACTCTGAATTTACCGACATTTAACCGGATTTAAAAAATACAAGCCAATAAAATAACAACACATTTATTGAAGGTAAAACAACAAAATTGGACAGAAAATAGTATTAAATATCAATATATTATTTTTATTCAGTTCCATGCAACAGAATCAAATTTAACAGAATTTTGTGTTTAATTACCCAAATAATACATAGTTTTACAAAGCTATTATCAGGGCACGTGAGCAGAGCATAGCGTCACAAGTGGGTAGCGTCATTTTACCAGTGTTGCACAGTACACCTGTAATACACCACGTTACAGCACAGTAGTGCAATTGCAAACAGGAACAAGTATACTACATAGAAATGTCCTGTCGGTGCGTTATTTGAGCGGACTTTGCTTTTCCGGTGAGCATGAGCAGTACACAAGTGAAGCATTCGCATGGGCCGCGAACAACTCAACAGAACGCACAATCATAGAACAGAATATTGATTAGATCGTCACACAGCTGAACACTGTTTTTTTCCTCTTTCGGCCAAAAACCGAAAATGCCATTTTTGGCCAATAATTTTCAGCGGCTGAAATTTAATTGCATCCCTAATAAATGAATGATGAAACCTTACAATTACAATTACAAAAGTAAGTCAAGAGCAGTGAGTGATTTTTTCGTTTGTCTTTTGTTGTTTGATTAATATTAACGACACAGACAGCAATCAGTTTGATAGACTGCTGTCTCTTTAAGACTAAGACTGACTGCACGGATCTAATACACTGTACACATGCGCTTTCTTTCTCAGTTGTTTACTTTAACTGAAGACATAACTGACTGTTTATGTGAATACTCACCAAGACATTTATATTATATTATATTATATTATATTATATTATATCAAATGAATGAATGAAATAATATAATTAATTCCTTTAATAATAGTATATAAAATTATAATTATAATAATTCCTGTTGGCAGAAAAAAAAAAAGCTAAACACAAGCTTAAAGGTCACATATTTTACACCTTTCTGGAGTTTTATTTTAAGTCTTGATGTCCTTAAGAATATATATTTGTGGTATAAGTACCAAAAAGCATCAATATCATCTTGTTGTGATGTTGGGTGCCAGAATTAGAATTAGAATTAGAAATTTGATCGCATATCTGCTGCCCCTGCCAGACAAAAAACCGACGACAGCTGTGGTTAAACGCGATAAAACGAGCAGACTGGACAGAAACGATCGTCAAAAATGCTAGCGTTTGGAGCGCTCACTTCTTATCAGAAAAGGTTCAATAAAGTATTGTCTTTTGTTGTTATGGGCGCGTCTACAGATTTCTTGCCATATGTCTATGTTTCTTGCATCTCACGACTATGTCGTGTATGAAATAATGTCTGTGTGCGCATGTGTGTAAAACAACAAACTGACGAATTATATATAATCATTTGTAATTGTATATTCATTGTTGTGATTAATTGTGGCTGGAACAATAATGTAGCTGTAAAAATAGTTGCCTGCTGAAATTGAAATGTATATACATCTTCATCATGACTAGATAGACACAGTGAGTTTGTCTTTACTATAAACGTTAGATGTGATCCACCTCATAGTAACAATCCTGTCAGATCGTCCATCCTTTGAGTGAGAGTGTAACGTTACAGGTCGGCCGATGTTGTCTGGGGGTTTGGCAAAAGGAGAGTGGGACTGTGGGCAGTGCTCGGGGTGGTGACTGAAGGTGGTGACTGAGTAGTTCTGACGTCAACTTTTTACGGAAGTCACAACGGTTCGTGAAAAATCACAGCTACTTTATGCAGGCTGTGTGCATTTTACTGTGGACTGACTGTTTTGAAACTTATATGATAGTTAAATAGCCCCTAGACCTCAGTTATTGTAAAAAAAGCCAGGAATTTTCAGTTTTGACAATATGGGACCTTTAAACACATGACTTGCATGATGATTATGGTGTAAACTGATGTGAGATTCCTGATCTGTGTCAATCAAGTAAAACATTTTGAGATAAAGCACATGCGCATACACACACACACGTGACCTATAAAGCAAACTTTTGTGGGCCAGACATCGAAAACATATGGATCAGGATGAAACGCACCACAGATCAGGGCTCTGAGAGTTTAACTGTGTCAGTTGAAGAGTCAACCGCGGGTCTGACATCCAGTGTGTTAAGCCCTGGGGTCGCGGTTCAGTTTAGTCTCCAGACCTACTTTACATCTACACTGACAGAAGGCTGAATCAGAGTGAGTGTTAACAAAAAGCCCTTCCCTACATGTCAGTCAAGCAGCGGCTGTCGTGCGCAGGCCCGCTGAACCCTCCCCCTCGGCTCTTCAGGAGCCTCTATCAACAGGAGGTGTTGTCATTTCTTCAGTTAATTGCTGGCAGAGCCCCGATCTGCCCTCAAGAAGTCTGGACAAGGGAGGGAAAGCTTTGGTCTCCCGCCAGAACGTGTGTGCATCCCCCCCAAACGTGCACACACACACACACACACACACACACACACA
>NW_015548296.1:154541-160811 GCF_001515605.1 Sinocyclocheilus anshuiensis
CACACACACACACGCACACCAACGTCTAAGAATACAATGGGGAAAGCAGCTGGACTGCAGAACCACAAGACAGTCCTGCATACGTAATTACAAAACCAAGACAAGCCATCTGTGCCATGGAGATCATAACATCTGCTTCAGATCAATAACATTCACAAATAAAGAAAGTGGATTTATTTTTAAACCAAAAGATCATCAATTCAAAGCTTCCTTTTTACAGTATGACATAACATGCAGTTTAAGCCTAAGAACTAATATGAGGGGCCTTTGTAATGATGTAACCTCCCATTGGGATCCAACAGACACCTGTTCTGTATGAAAACACTGATAGCGACTTGTAACCCTATACAGGTCTCATATGGGCTGCTTAAGGGCCCTTCAAAAAGACTAAATAAATTTACATGGGTTTATTCAGACTTGCAAAACAAAGACAGTATCTATGAAGAATGAAGGAAGGATAATACAACTGCAAGGCCATGTGTGTCTCTGGATATTATACAGACCCATGCCACTAATGATAGGAAATTAACTTACTGCATTATCTTTCAGACTAAGAATAAGAAAGAACAGTTCAAATGATCTAATATAATTTTTTAAAAGCATACATGCTTACAAAGGCTACATTTATTTGATCAAAACTACACTGAACACAGTAATATTGTGAAATATTATTAAACTTATCTATTCAAATATATTTTAAAATGTAATTTATTTCTGTGATGTCATTAGTCTTCAGTGTCACATGATTCTTCAGAAATCATTCTAATATGCTGATTTGGTGCTTAAAAACATTTCTTATTATTATCAATGTTGCTTAATAATTTTGTGGAAACTGATACTTTTTCAGAATTCTTTGAAGAACGAAGACTTTTAAAGTTGAAATGCACAGCATTTATTTGTAATATAAATCTTTTGTGTTATAAATGCCACTTTTGATATGAAAGTTTGCACTTTTTTGAGCATAAACAATAAAAAAAACAGAGAAATAAAAATTTTTAGCATTCATTTTCATTCATCTATATAGTTTGAAATGCCTACAAATATTTGTAAAAAAAAAAATATTCCCAGACTACAAAAAAGGCAGAAAGAGTGTCATCACGACTGCAGTCTCATCCTCTTGAGAGCCGTGGGAAAAGACAAGGATAAAAGTGTCACTGCTTACCATAAGGTTATTTTAGATGCGTCAAATTACAGACACCCCCCTCTGAGAAACACCTGCAGGCATAGTTATTATTTCTAGGGACAAAATGCTTGTGCCAAACCAAGGTTATCACATCTCAGCTAATTAGATGGAACGAATACAGCCAAAAATACCCACGAATCTTAAAAATATCAGCATAACACTTTCAAGCAGACATTTTAGGCTAATTTAAAGAAGCAGGAATTAAATTAAATGATGAAATGTGATAAAGGGAGTTGTTACCTAACACAACAGGCAGGTCACTGTGTTTCTGTGAACATCAGGTGAAGCCCTGAATCTGACCTACTGTACATGTAGCAGGCAGAGAGAATCCTTTCAAGAATCAGCGCTTAAAGGGATAGTTTGGCGAAAAAAAAATAAAAAGAAAGAATAATTTTTTTATCCATAAGATAATACATGCTGGCGTTTAAAGTGATTTTACTCTAGAAAACATGCCATTTTCTCTTACGGAGTCACATTTAGCACCAGATACAGTCTTATTCAAGAATCAGCGCTTAAAGGGATAGTTTGGCGAAAAAAAAATAATAAAAAGAAAGAATAATTTGTTTATCCATAAGATAATACATGCTGGCGTTTAAAGTGATTTTACTCTAGAAAACATGCCATTTTCTCTTACGGAGTCACATTTAGCACCAGATACAGTCTTATTATAGTTTACTAAAACTAAAAACATTTTTGGTATTTGAAATAAAATGAATGTTGACTGAAATAAAATATTTAAAAATGTACATTTTATATTCTAGTTGTCAAGTCAATATTTCTAATTTACATTTAATTTAACCTTATGTACCAAAATAACTAAAACTAAAATAACAACTTAAAAATAACTAAAATTAAAAATAAAATATTAACAAAAAATAAAATTCAAATCAAAAAATAAAAACTAATTAAAATATTAATAGGAACTATATCTCAATTACATTATAATAAGCTGGATGGAGAGTGACATGCAGAACTGAGATATTAAATAGATCCCTATAAAAACACCATTAATGAGAAATTACTCTCCATTTGACACACATAAATTAAATGTCTTGTGTCAACATACATTTTTTTATGGCGTCCCCTTCCCCCAAGTTAGTTCTCCCTCACCCACCACCTTCATCTTTGGTTATTATATCCCAGCAAGCAACTGTGTTATTGAAACTAATCTTAATTTAATGTTCTCAAATCTAAATGAAACGAAACCCTGACATTTCAAGCTGACCTGCGACGGCGCATTAGGTTATAAACACAATCACCTTCTGGGTGACTCAACCACATGAAAGCCAAGAGCAAAACAGTGTGACACTTCTGCACATAAACAGCCGTGGTGACATTGACCTTTGGGTTATGGCCCTGGAGAAGGAAAAATAAACTCCATGTCGTAACCTCACCGAGATAAAGAGCAATCTGTGTCCTCTGAAAGCCATCACAATGACAAACAGATCGATTCAAATGCCTTAAAAGGATATGCTAGTCTAATTAACAGCGACGCAAGGAGATGAGCAAGAGTGATACAATGGAGAAGAAACCGAGAATGATGGTTGATAGACATCCCGACATTAACAAACCCTCATTTCCTGACCTTTGCTGAGATTAGCCATTTAGCATTGCGCAGAGGATAGGACTGTCTGAACACATTAGCCACTAGCCCATGGTGACCTAATTAAAACATCATAAATGAGAAGCTGCAGCATGTAGCCTAACTAGAAGTCTAAACAACTTAAATGACAGGATTAAAGAGCCCTTATACGACCCGAGGTCAAAATGACCTGTATTTTGTGGGGGCACAACAGTTAGCGCAATGCTAACAACAAAACAAGCTATCATTCCTAATGTGGGATGAATTCTGAAATATTTGAATCATTGCCAAAACCTAAAGTAGCAATTTCTTGAGCACTTCTTCATTCATTCAAACAACCATTATTATTTTTGAGCTGCAAACATACAACTGATCATTTTTTATAAATATTATAAATTAAAAACATAGTAGTATAGAAACAAATTAAATCGTGTAAATTATATTTTTACAAATAAATAGTATACATTATACTGTATCTATCTATATACGTCACACACTCATTTTAAATGCAATAGCTATATTCATCTGGTAATGTCAGGTATTATTTTGAGGCCAAATTCGAAGTAAATCAGCTACTCATTGTAAGCTAATGGGTCCATGATTTAATTCAGCAAATGTACGAATTAATAATTAAAGACTTGCTGATTTTATTTAGCTCAGTTCATGTCAATGCAGGTTACATGCTAACGGTTTATCAAGCGGTATGTTTAAATGTGTATGGCAACAAATCCCTGGTTGATTAAAAGCAAAAAAAAAAAAAAAAAAACAGGTTCCTCTAAATCTTGGGATATAATTCATAAATGAATATTTAGCCTACATTTCTTTGTTGCTCCATTCTAGTCCTCAATATCTCATAAAACACAGAGGCCTATATATTATAATTTCCTAAAGCGCTGATTCATTTTCAGATAAGATTTTGCATTCGTCATAATCTAATTTTAACTCTTTCCAACAAAAAATGGTTTCATTTGATTAATTTCATAACAAATACACACTCTGCATATTTATTGGGCCTTTAGAGGCCAATTTAGTAGGAGCTGTTGTCTCAGAGGCTAATATCGTACTTGATACTCCTTTGTGTGGCCTGTGTTCTCAGTTTGTGTGCAGCAAGAGGTACAGATGGGAGCATGTGCAATTTGGCTGGTCTTTCCCTAAAAACCCCACAGCATACATCTGGCACAGAAAATCCTTCTCTTTCCCATGAATCTGCGCTGTCTGTTCGTGTCACGGAGCACTGAGGTGAGGTGAGACACGAAATGATTTGCACAAACTGAGCATTTATAACCTCGAAACTGTAAACGCAAATTAAGAGAGTGCTGGGAAATGAATATTTATTTGTTCTTTTATATATAATAAAGGATTCTTTCGAAGTATATTTATTTATTGCCTAGCAGCTTGTCTTCTGTAGTTGCTTGTTATATCAGTACCTGACAGCACCCTCGCCACACACACATGCATTTTTTTTCATCTTCTTTATTTGCTGACATCAAAAAATCTCCTCTCACGATGGGGGAAAATTCCCTTGCTGTGGTCTCTGTGCTCCTGTCCATCACACTCATATTTGGTGCACTCCACAAAACACACTTCGGTACAAATCTGGTCGAACCAGTAAAAACTGTCAGTCAAAGATTGTTTTCTTCTGGTTTTTTATCTTACCAATCATTCCCTCCCCTTTTATGTCAGTCCGATCCCCCCTTTTTATTTCGCTCTTTCTTGGCCCACTTTTTATTGAACAATGGAGACAATCGGGCATCCCTTGAGGGTAGATGAGGGCGAGTTTAAATATCAAAAGCCCACAATGGACACCACGCCAGACTCCAAGGAGCTCCTTTTCCTGGCCCCCACTGTCCATCTGCTTATAACGGGAGAAAATGAGGGAAGGATAGCTAATGAGAAAGGAGCCACAGTGACAGACTTTCGTCTCTCGCTCCTTTCTCGCCTTTTTCTCATTGTTTTGAGCAACTCAGTCGTGATTCTCCCTGTCAGCTGTCAAATGATGCTATTTGTGTCCCTCATATGTGGAAAAAATTACTTTAATGATGAATAGCTGATGCGCGATTTTACAATGTGTTAATATGGACATTATCACCACATTATTTTATGTTTCATTACATTTGTTGGGACAGGACAATCTTAAAGTGATAGTTTACCCACAAATGAAAATTCTGCCAATAATTACTCACCCTCATGTCGTTCCAAACCCATAAGACCTTTGTTCATTTCCGGAACACAAATTAAGATATTTTCGATGAATTTCAAGAGCTTTCTGACCCTGACAGCAATAAACTACCACGTTCAAGGCCCAGAAAGGTAGTAAAGACTAATTAAATAAATAGTCCATGTGACATCAGCGGTTCAACCTTAGTTTTATGAAGCTACAAAAATACTTCTTGTGCGCAAAGAAAACAAAAATAATTGCTTTATTCAACAATTTCTTCTCTTCCATTTCAGTCTTTGACGCGTATCTAGTAAATTTTTTTATAGTAAATCAATACATAAAATAAGCATATGAGTATATAAAAATACAGTGAAAATTACTCATTACTTTCTCTCGCACCTGGATTATTATATATAAACAACTGGATTTTGGAATTAAACTGTCAATTTGCTTGCCACAAAATATATTAAGCAGCTCAGTGGTTTTTGTTTTTAAAATAATTTTATAATTACATTTTTATAATAACAACACTGATAATAATAAGAAAAGTTCATCACAAGAATGAATTACCTTTTAAGATGCATTACCATAGAAAACTGTTAATTTAAATAGTATTTTCTTTGTGAGCATAACACAATTGAATGGTAGTGTATCATTAAAATATCAATATCAAAATATATTAAAATGCATTTATTTACTGTAGCTTGAGATGGCACAATGCATTACTTAAACACATTATTGGTCTGTTAGAAATCTTACAGAAACGACATATGAGGACACAAACAGTCCTCTCTTCTCTTTCTCGAAACCTCCCTCCCCTCAAGCCCTGAGGCTCAGGTTTCCCAACAGGAATGAGTCTTCATTTTTTCACATCATCCTGTTCTGACTGCATGACACAAATACAGAAAGCAAAATCTCACAGCAATTGCATGGTACAAGACCGCTGACATAAATAAAGAATCTTCTGTAATATCCCTGAGCTGTATGTCCCAAGTGACTCAATGTCAGTCTTAACACATGTGAAACCACACTAATAAGAACAAAGAGGCCAATTTGAAGCTGTATCTATGGCAGTCTAAATGTGGTTCTTCCATTTCTAACAACATCAAGTGCACCTGGAAGTAACAAAACCTCACACCTTGACCTCCCATCCAAAAAGATGGCTTATAATTGTCTATTTATTTCATTCACACAAGAGAACAAGACAAGACATGCGTCATGTTTTCCTCATTGTTTACGGCGACAGGTGTTTCCACCTGAGCTGATTTTGATGGGGAAATTCCAGGGCTTGCTGGCCTGCCTTCTGTGATCCCGAGGGATACACAGATCTAATGAAGGACCCCCCCC
>NW_015548296.1:161038-182567 GCF_001515605.1 Sinocyclocheilus anshuiensis
GATTTTGATGGGGAAATTCCAGGGCTTGCTGGCTGTCTGTGATCCCAAGGGATATACGGATCTAATGAAGAAGGGTGGGGGGACCCTTGAACAAGCTGCAATGTGAAAATGTGTCATATCAGATGACTCCATTGCTAATTTGATCAGAGAGTTATTGATTTTCTAGGCTAACTACTATGATTGTAATCTAGTGAAAAAATGATTCAACCAAATGGCTTTAAATTGGATATGGAAACTTTTTTTCTCCCAAATCAATTATACAAAATATGCAGCATTCAGTTTAAACATGGACTAATTACTCATAATGACAAGCAGTCCTGCTTATTGTGCTGAAATTTTCACAGTTATGAGATTTTACTCGGAGCGGTTTGATGAATAGTCCACCCAAAAATTTAAACTCATCCCTCAGACTATCCTGATGAGTTTGTTTCTTGTTGAATCTAGATGATTTTGTTTTTCATCAGAACAGATTTGGAGAAATTGATGGAGTGGAGCCGTGTGGATTAGGGTAATGTTTTTATCAGCTGTTTGAACTCTGATTCTGATGGCACCCATTCACTGCAATAGATTCACTGGTGAGCAAGTGATGTAATGCTGAATTTTGCCAAAACTGCTCTGATGAAGAAAAAAGCCCATCTGATGCCTTGAGGGCATGTAAATTTTCAGCAAATGTTCATTTTTGGATGAACTGTAACTTTAATTAATCTCTTTATAATTAAAAAAAACAAACATATCAAGCATATCAGTGATATCATATATTAAAAATAATTCTAAAATAATTAAGAACATACTGACTAAAATATCAACAAGAGAAACATAAGCACCTAACTATTATTAACCATTTCTTTTTTAGTTTCTTTATATAGTCAAATTAACTAACCTATCATAAAAATTACCAGCCAATCAGGCACAATACAGCTTTACTTTATTGTTAGTGTGCCTTCAACAAAGGTTCGCAAATACTCCTAATGCTCTCACCGTCTAGTTAATGGTTAGCTTTTTTAGCTAATGTGTACCATCCAGTCTCCAGTGTTCTGTGACTCTGGTACCTCAAACATCTGTCATTCAATGAGTTTTAACAAAACAAATCCCCAAGGAGTTCAATGGTTCTGCACTAAAGAAAAGTCATCCTCTGTTATAAGATTTCCTCCTTTCAGCCATAAACAATACTGTAAATCAAACAAGAAGCCACATTAAAGATATATTCTAACCCTTTTCAACATCATATTTATTATGTACAATGTAAAACCTGTGTCAACACAGCCTCTCTGATGTCTATGTTTTGTTTGATAGCTAAAGAAAGAAGCATCCAACTCTTTAAAATGACTCACAGTGATAGTCAATGGAAGGCTTTTTTCTTTTTGTATTCATTCACAACTTTTCAAATAAAAGTGTCTGTTCATTTGAACTATATTTAACTCAGCTTCTATTAAATGTTTATAAAAGGTTTGATTGCATTGTTTACTTTTGACTTTTGATGGTATCATTCAAGAAAGTGGTTATGGTTAATTGTCCAGTTTTGATATTTGTAATGAATGGACTTTGCTGAACTGGTCTAACTACTTTAGTTAAAAAAGTCAAACAAAATGTATTTATGTATATATCTGTATATATATTAGTGCTGGGCAACGATTAATCGCAATTAATCACAACCAAAATAAAAACATTTTGTGTACATAATATATGTGTGTGTACGGTGTATATTTATTATGTATATACTAATTGCCTTGGACAATATTTCTGTACTTTCCATGCTTAATTTATGTGCTTAATCTATTAGCAGCATTACCTTTGGGAAAACTCTGTCCCTGATGAATACAATGACCCTTTGCTTCAGAAGCCTGTGCAGGTGCAGGGCTGCTGGATTCACAGAGCCAGTGACCTCCCTGTGGGTGTAGGGCACCATGTGCGCCCTGCTAAAAGTCACCGAGAGAGACAGCACAGACACAAAAAGAAGTAAAAAGCCAGCGAGGACTGTTACAGACAGTTCCCATAGTGCCTATAGGCCTAATGCTTGAATGCTTTGAAACAAGAAGAATAAGGATGCAAATATTCAATGCACTGCAAACGCTTTGATGTTGCACATCAAAAACACAGTCATAAGTCACAGAGGCCATTGTTGGAAAGGCAGAGGTGAGCTCTACTATAGATCAAACAGAACGTCTGAAACAGCACTTAAAGTGAAGGTGTGGCGGTTATGAAAAATATCTCTCATTCAATGATTTTGTTGGATAGTTAGCTACTGGGCCATGATAAAATATTCAGACTGCATCAGACAGGAAGGGCTTAGTAAGGAAACAGGAGTGAGTCATGCAGTGAGATGCATGGGTAACTTCATGCTCTCTATAATGATATTAACAGAGAATCTCTGCTGTCGCATGAAAATTATGAATGACGGTGGTAGGGAGCAGGCTAGGAACAATATATCAGTCTGCCTACCAGCTGCACTTATTATTTATAATATTTATTACATTTAATACATATTCAATTTAAACAATTTAAAATGATTTAAAAAGATTATGTGACCCTGGACGACAAAACCAGTCTTAAGTAGCACGGGTATATTTGTAGCGATAGCCAAAAATACATTGCATGGGTCAAAATTATAATTTTTTCTTTTATGCCAAAAATCATTAGGATATTAAGTAAAGATCATGTTCCATGAAGATATTTTGTAAATTTCCTACCATAAATATATTAAAACTTAATGTTTGATTAGTAATATGCATTGCTAAGAACTTCATTTGGACAGATTTAAATATATAAATCTCAATTTAAAAAAATTGACCTTTATGACTGGTTTTGTGGTCCAGGGTCACATATGATATAAAATATTTTTAAATTTTCTATTGAACATTAAATATTTGACGTATAACAATTAAAATAATTATTTATAAAATATGTAAAAATACTCTAATTTTAAAGGGGTCATATGATGCGATTTCAAGTTTTCCTTTCTCTTTGGAGTAGCGGGCGTGTGTGTGCGTGAGAGAGACAGGGTCACATCACAGTGGAGTCAGCTGTCTTAACCGTGGCTTGTGTACTGCAAACACATACCAGCTTCATCACTGTGTCTGTCACGCGACTGTTCCCCTTTCGGGCTCTGTCTTTACATTTATTTTGAAAGATGAAGCTCGCAATTATGGTAAGGGGCGTTACATTTCCGACGAGTGCTTGCGGTGTTCGGCCAATCACAATGCACTGGGTCAGCTGGCCAATCAGAGCAGACTGCGCTTGTCGGAAAGAGGGACTTTGTAGAAAACGAAGCGTTTGAGAGAGGCGGGGCATAGAGGACCTACAATAATGTACAGTATTTGAAAAATAATGTGTTTTTTGAACATTAAAGCATGTCAACATATTCTGTTACACCAAATACACAAAATAATGATTTCAAAAAGCATCATATGACCCCTTTAAATGATATGTAAGATAATGTATTAAAATACACATTAAATTTTCCATATACACAAACACACATACAAACCCCATTTAAGTCTACCTTGGTCAGACAAATTGATCACAGAATTATTTGTTGTGGACCGTAGGCTGGAAACATGCTAAGTTCAATGACACTAAAATAATATCAAAAGCCACTTCCATGTAAAGTGCAATGATTTCACTTGGCAAAATAATGTAATGTCTCAAATTATCTTAATTTGGGGGCCTAGAAAATACTGATATACGTCATTTATAACCTTAACATATAACCCATCATTTACAACAATCAATTATTAACCTTAATTTGTGTAAATGTGCCCAGCAAGGCCTCTTTACTCATTGCTGGGATAAAGTTGTTTCTCTGCAAACAAAAAATCAATGTAGATGCAGCTAGTAATGTGTCCTCCTTGTTTTAGGCCAGTCTGAAATCCATAACTATCAACTGCCTTGACTCAGCTGAATCCAGACGAAGAGCACATTAGGGGCTATAACAATCTTCCATTAGCGGTCCATTCAAGCAAACAGACACAAGTCTCCTAAAACATACTGCTCTAAAATACAAGCAAACGTTTCAGCTGACCCCATTGTTTCGGTCTTTCTCATTTTTCTTGTCCTCTCTGAGGAAGAAACAGAGCCGGGCAGAGATAATGAAAACTAGAATGAGGCCCAGCCTGACTCCATCTTCTTTCAGTCTCTCTTTTCCCTCCAGCTTGCAACAGTTCTAATCGGTACCGGGCCAGACTCCACTTCCAAACGCACCTCTCGCCCCCCTCTGGAGAAAGCTGCTGTTGCATGCATAGCTAAAAATAGCACCTCTGGTAACAAAACCCTGAGAAGTAAAAGGTGAGCATCCCATTGCAGAGTGGAGTAGGAAACCTGAGAGTAGGTGAATCTGAGCTGTGGAGGAGGGGAAAGATAGGAATGCTAGTGGATGAAATTAAATTACGCACCATATATCATCTCTAGACCTTATTTCATTGCAGTCAGACGCATCGCATTTTATGCAGCAAGTCATTCAATCTTCCTAAATAACTTCATTAATCTTCTGTGTATGCATCTTTAATTAATACTTGACAGCAAAGTGGAGTTATTTACATAAATCGGTCAAAAAAATGTGAGCTTCTCCCCATTTAAATTTTCTTTAAGTGGCAGAAGGTACTGAGAGAGAATCGCAGGTTTCTCTAATGCTGTTTTAATTGCAGGCTCAGTGGGAGTATCCACAGGGTTGAGCCACAACTAAGATGTTGCCAAGTAAAAGGATTTCTCAAAATTCGCCATATGGCAGAAAATACCTCTATAGGTGGTGAGGGGGGTGTGCAGGTAAAAGCATGTGGTCATGTTATTTGTGGTTAAATTTCTTTTTTTTTTTTTTTAATTTTTACACAAAATATAAAATCAATTTTTTATATAAAAAACTGCCTATTAAACACTAAAAAGTGTTATTTTTAAACTACAAAAATTGATATATAAATGTTTCCTAGGGATTAAATTGCAACACAATCAAAGCTAGCAATAGAGAACGAGTGGAATATCAGCATCTAGTGGTGTGGTGAGGTCACTGAGAATTACAGAGCATGGACATTGAATAAGAAGTGGAGCTGGGTTTGATGCAGTTGAGCTATACATACATACATACAACCATTCATAATATTCTTCCAAAACTTATAACCTAAAATTACATGCACTTCTATTATATTTGATGTTTGCATCATTAGTTCTGTTACTTTCTTTTTAATACTGTATAGCTAGATTGAAACTCTATAAAGCGCTATAAAAATAAAGGTGACTTGATTATATTTGTAACTTTAACCTCCATTCACTTTTTTAGATGTCTACTAGATCATGTTACCAGTTAAAATGCAAGCTGCACTGTTTGCTCTGATAAATCCAAGATTTAATCGTACACGGTTCTCATTAAATTAATCTTTAGAAATTCCTAATCAGTATAGAAACAAACTTTTGTTGGGTTGCCAGTGGTTATCAAATTTCACTAACCGCTAAGCTCTATGAAATACCTCCATGAATGATTGCAACACAATATGACAAAGACTGCTGAATGGGGGATGGCATGTGCATCTCTGGATCATTCAGAGCATGGGTCCAACTCAGTGGGAATATGGGCCCAGGCCAGGTCACATGGCCACAGATACCATCTGATGTGGGCAGTTTTGCACCTTTAATTCATGACGGAAAAAAAACAAAACAAGAGTTTAGTTAGTGGACTAATTCAGCTGCTCTGAGTTTCCCAAAGCTGCAGTCACAAAGATTATAAATGGAAACCTTTTCCCTGTAGTAGATCCACAGATATGAATACAAAGTTAAGTCAAAAATCAAACAGAATTGTACACAATCAAACTATGCAAGAGGGGTCCCAGATTGATACACAGATATACTTTATACTTATTTTGGATAGGTTTTATTTTAAGTATGATGATGATAAAACATTTCATAGATAGATAGATAGATAGATAGATAGATGTTGTTACCAGATGCATTTAAGGCCTACAACTTTTCATCCTACCATTAAAGCCAATATAAATCGTATTTTTAAAATAATATGTAAGCGTATAATGTTTATTGACAATATTCAGATGATTTGCTATCTGAACCCGAGATGTCAAACTTATTTTATCCACACAAGCAAAACTAACCTTCTTAAAGCCTGTGAATTATATTACAACGCAATATTTACCCTCAAACGTGGCCTTAAAGTTCCTCGTGTAATAAAAGGCAGCAGCAAATGTTTGTCCTGTTCTCACAATATCCTTGAGCTACAAGAAGCGCCCTGGATAGGGGCGATGACACTTTCACCTCCTACAGCATCCTTGGCCAGCATTCGGCCTCGAAAACAACTAACTTGACAGCCTCGAAACGCCCGAGTTTATTCACCCAAACATGGCTGGTCACTTTCAATGAGGCTGCGTTTATATTTCTCTACCATTGCCGGCATCTCCAGGCTGTGATGCTTTGCGTAGAGCAGCAGAAAGAAGACCGCGTCACTCAGAGATGCTCAGAGGCTGAAGCACGCGGGATGCGCGAGGATTACTGAAGCAGCAGCGGCCGTATTAAAGAATCACAAATCTAGCCTGCTTTTATCTCCTGTGGAACCAGGCCAGCTGCTTGTAATGCGTTAACCCTGACAGCGCAGTGATAGCATCGCTCTCTTACCTGTGTCGCTGTTGGTTTGGCCACATATGATGCAGTGGGATTCTGTAATGCGGTAAAGGCGGTAATATCCGTCTGTGCGCCCCTCTCAGAGCGCGCGCTCGCTTCCCACGCTCGCTCCTGCGGGCGCGCCTCTGATTCCAGCAGGACAGGTGTCCCATCATCTGCATTCGAGCTGCACTTCAGCAGCGTCACACGAAGCGGCAGTTTAATACCACGTGATTAATGCATATATTAAGAACAGATAGGCCTAAATGTGACCCTGGACCACAAAACCAGTCATAAGGGTCCATTTTTAAATTGGGATTTATACATCATCTGAAAGCTGAATAAATAAGCTTTCCATTGATGTATGGTTTGTTGAGGGAATAGTTGAGATACAACTATTTGAAAGTCTGGAATCTGAGGGTGCAAATATTGTGAAAATCGCCTTTAAAGTTGTCCAAATTAAGTTCTTAGCAATGCATAGGACCTATTACTAATCACAAATTAAGTTTTGATATATTTACGGTAGGAAGTTTACAAACTATCTTAATGGAACATGATCTTTACTTAATATCCTAACGATA
This sequence comes from Sinocyclocheilus anshuiensis, assembly GCF_001515605.1. Classification (NCBI taxonomy): domain Eukaryota; kingdom Metazoa; phylum Chordata; class Actinopteri; order Cypriniformes; family Cyprinidae; genus Sinocyclocheilus; species Sinocyclocheilus anshuiensis. Next base: position 168,211 of record NW_015548296.1, read on the forward strand.
TTGCATAAAAGAAAATATACCCATGCTGCTTATGACATAAAGCCATAAAGGATTATAGGCTGCTTTATTTTTATAACAATATTTTGACAGGATTATTCAAATAGGACTTTAAATCTTACATGTGCATTGCATGTAAACACAAATGCACCCCGTTGGTTATAGATTATTTCTGAAAGGCAATGTGGTTTGTGATTACAAATTACACAAATTAACTATTAATTTGGCACTCAAACAAAATGGTAAACAAACAAACAAATTTTTTTTAAAAAGAAAGTGACTTTTTATTCAGCAAATAATTGCATTTGTTCAAATTGTTCAAAAGTAACTACAAAGACTTTACATTGTTCAAAAAAAAAAAAAAAAAATCAATTAGCCTAAATGCTGCTCTTTTGAAAATTCAATTAATAAAAATTCTGAAGAAATGTGTATTTCCACACAAATACTGAACAGCATGGCTGTTTTTTTTTTTCAACACTGATTAATAAGAAATGGCTCCTGAACATTTGTGACCACCCTGGACCACAAAACCAGTCATAAGGATCAATTTTTTGAAATTGAGATTTATACATCTGGAATCTGAGGGTGTAAAAAAAAAATAATCTAAATATTGAGAAAATCACATTTAAAGTTGTCCAAATGAAGTGCTTAGCAATGCATATTACTAATCAAAAATTAAGTTTTGATATATTTTACTTTACTTAATGTCCTAATGATTTTTAGCATAAAAGAAAAACAATCATTTTGACCCATACAATGTATTGTTGGCTATTGCTACAAATATACCCGTGCTACTTATGACTGGTTTTGTGGTCCAGGGTTACACACACACACATACATACATACATACATACATACATACATATATATATATATATATATATATATATAATTATTATTATTATATTATTTTTTTTTTTAAATCAGATAAATGTAGCCTTGGTGAGCATAAGAGACTAATTATTGCTGACCCCAAACTTATATATATCATAAGTTGTCATTTACTGAAAGAAACAGATAGTGGATTATACGAAACAATATCTTTATAATGATAGGCTGAGACATACTCTTTCTATATCAATGGCCTTCTGTTCCAGACACACAGCGCTCTTTGATAGGAAACTTTACATCATCCATTACAATATAGTGACACACTGGCCCAGTTTAACATCACACATGCTGCCTACATGAACAGAGTCACACAGACTATCCCCTTGAACGCATTTCTCCATTTAAGAGTATTATAAGCATCAGAAATGCACAAACATCAACAAATAGACACAATATGACAACTCATAGACATTATCTGCTAATTGACTTTTACACATAAACACTTTGTAGCTACAGAAATGATTATAAAAAGCAGCTTTCAATATTAAAACTGCAGGCAGTATTAAATGTAAAGATGCAGCTAGAAGATGAGAAGTAATTGGAGAAAATCTGTGGCAGGAATATGGTTATTTAAAATAATACCATTTGCTCTAAATTATATTCCAGAGGCCATACATACAACTGTGGAGCTTCAAAAAAAAAAAAAACACAGCTTACAGACCAATATTATTTAAAAATTATGCAGAAAAATGTCTCTGAGGAGTTTACCTATGGACAAATATATGGAAAGCAGCTGGGAAATCTAATCTTGTATGCAGCCTGCAGTTTGTTCCAGGCTCCTCAGCTTGCAAAAGTCAATCCTGCATACCAAACCTTGAAGACAAAGGCCTGCACTGCTATTCCCACATTATATACAGATTTGCCAGGCACTGACAGACTTCTCTGTGATGTTTGGAATACAAAGTTAAACTGCTCAGTGCCTCGCTTTCAATGTTTTAACGCAGTTTATGCCAAGCAAAGTCACAAAATGTACAGGTCAAACATGCCTGCAGTTACTGTTGTGTGTGCACGCACACATATGCTGCCTCTAGTGGTCACAAAGAGCATTACATTTAGCCTAATACTGACTACGACTTCATGCTTAATTTGCGCTTAATAGTACATGGTCTTTAGAATATGTACAATGATAACACCATGCTGTCCAACAATGAGAACATTTCCCGAGTTCACACTTACATATAACGAACTGAGTAAAGGTTATGCGTATTTGGCGTATGTCCGGGGAGAGGGCTCCGAGCTCGGTTTTTAGCCCGGACCCAGAGCGCTCCCCCCGAGTGCTCCTCCCCGTGCTGGGGTAGGAACGGGCTGAAGGTGAGGAGTGGAGGTGGTGGAGGGATGCCGAAAGACTAGAGATAGTGAAGGTAAGACTGCTTTGATTATTTATAGGGGTTCTTTCTCTCTTGTGCTGGTTGGATAGATGGTGTAATTACTGATGATGGATTGGCTGTGTTAATTATCTGCGCGTGCTCCTCCCGAAATTTGTTAATAAAACATCACTTAATGACATGTTTTAGTCAAAATTCACTTAATAACATCAGCCAAGTGTTTGCAATTACTTCCTTTTGTGATTCAGAGAATGAGGCAGAAATCAAACTATTTATAGTATCCTATGCAGTGATGGAAGTCGATTAACATTGCATCATAAATATACTTTTTTCTTATAAAAAATATCCGAGATGGTTTGAAGAACACAGATAAATCATATATTGTCGCAATTGTTTACTGTGTTGATGTTTCATCAGGCCAAACGTCTCTATTTGCATTTTATTCACCTACACAGCAATAGCTGGATGCCTTGCCTTTGTCCTTATAAGGGATTTCCTGGAACATCATAAGTTCTGAGTCCCACTTGTGGAGTTTCTAGCGAGGGCGCCCTCTGGCTACGAGTATGAATGAAACAGACATTACCTTTATACTCGCTAATGCTCACACAACACCCATATTTTGGGTAAAAATAAGAAAAAGAACACCTTTCTCTAAAGAAACTGGAAGTAAACATCCACATACATTTTTCTCCAGTGTAGAGAAGTGTACAAGAGTTTTTTTTTTCTCTCTCAGTGGGTTTTCATGACAAAAAAATAAGAATACTGTAACAGATTTTTCTATCATAATAATTTCATATTTTGTAATAAAACCTTGTCCTAATGTCATGTTTAAGTGATAAACTGCACTACCTGTGGTTGTTTTTAGATGGTAGCGTGTTTTATTCTTGTGCTACAATTGTGTGGCCTGTGCTACAATCCTTTCAACCTCTATAGCACCAGTGCTATATGCAAAAAAAAAATAATAATACAAATAACATACATATTGTAATTATTCAGTACCCATATAGTAGAGCTATGTCATATAGTAATAGCATATGATATCATTGCTGTAATATGACACCACCACCACAGAACTTTGGGGAATCTTTGAGTGTCAGTTTACTTTAGTAAGTGTAGCAACAGTTATCAATATGTTGTGCACTTTTTGTCATTTTCATTCGTTTTTTTATATTTATATTTAGCTTTATTTAATTTTATTTCAATTTTTGACAAAGTAATTTGAGTATTTATTAACTGTTCAGCTTTATTTCAATTAACAAAAACGATTTTTCTAGTTTTAGTGAACAATAGCAATACTGCTAGACTAGATCAAACTGATAAACGGTATAAAAAAATCTCTTGGTGTTAACAGAGGGCTGACACCAAAAGATGGCGCCACAGATTCATTTGAGAAAACTAGTACACATTACATGCTTGCCAAAGAAAACATTACATTTGTCGTTCTTGTTTTAAAATTTTACAAGAAAATACATTTCTATCTAACCTCACTTATTGTTTAGTGTTCGCAGAGTCCGTTATCTTCTAGTTTCTAAGAAATTTGTGTCTGTCCTTTACCACAACATGTCTCTGAAGTCTCCTATATTTTTGTGAGAGTTTGCCATAATCTGAGATATTTGAGGTATTTACCCAAGATATGTCTGTTTTGTGTTTTAACCAAATTTCCCATTGGTACTAGATACTTGTTGATGTTTTTTTCCTCTAAATGTAGTGTTTTTCATTGAAGAATGCTGTGTGTGCTAATTTGAGACATTTCTTAAACATATGTTTTGGGTACATATTATAGGCTAAGTGTTCTTCAACTCTGTTAATTAGTGTTTTATATCGAATATTTAGAATACACTGTCACAAAATGTGTAGGGATTTCCTCATTTTGTTTATGCATGTTTGAAGTAGGCCTCATATTGTGCTTTTGTGTATATATGCAGCTTTATGCAGGACTACATTTCATGGCGACATATTGAAGTTGATATATTTGTATTATAGAACATATACAGTCATTTCCTCTTTTTACAACTTTGAAGGAAAAGTTGTTACGTGCCACTGCAGTGTTTGATGTCAGGCGTCATGATGGGATGCAATTACCCGTATTTTCCACTAGAGTCTGCTATTGTTCCTCTTAACCCAAATCCTCTGTCTTTACACATCCAATGAGAACTGGCTGAGCTTTGAAGCCGGAATCCACAGCGCAAAGTCGCCAATCAAACAACCCGGTCAGATAAACAGAAGAGAGAGAGAGAGAGGGAGGAAAGAGCGTGCGTCTCATATGGATGAACAGAGACGCGCTCTTGATTTGGCCCTGATCTTCTGCTAGTGGACACCGGAAACGGCTGCCTGATCACCATCTATCAAAGAACAACGATTGAGCCTGAGAGTAAACGAAAAGGTCTATGACACAGGCGCTCAAGAGGCCGTGCACACGGTATGTGATGTGCTCTTTCCTTCACTATAACAGAGAGCGCTGAGAACGCTTCGTATTTATATACGACCAGCTGTTTTTGCGCAGTGACATTTTCCTACAATCTTTGTGTTGGATTGAGCTTCTCCCGAGCTGAGAACGCTGTTCTAAATCTAACATTTAATAGGTGGCCGGAACATTCAGAGGCGTTTGACCGCCACGGTTTTGCTCATATTATCGCCTGTTTCTATTTCAAAACGACTGGCTAACGTTAGATATCGACTTGACAAGTTTGGGCTCTTGAACTCAAACAGATATTTATTTAAAAGAGACGTTTGTATGATAGGACACTCTGAGCCATAGATGGATGAAATGTGTATCAAAACAGGAATTAATGTTGTGTAGTTAGGTAAGATTATTATTATTTGATTGTTGATTTTGTTATATTTAAAAACAGATTTTAATAGATTTCATTTGGTTTATTTTTTAATGATTTAAAATAATTTGTAAACTATAGGAGGTGAAAGTGCTGTAAACAGAAAAGAAGCATGATGGTGTCTGTTGCTATGCAATGATATTGCATGTTTTTTTGTTAATTGAATCGTATTTTTTTTTAAATGAATGATATTGCATGTTATATAGATTTTTTATGTGATTTTTTAATAAATTATTTTTAAAATACTATATATTTTTAAAATTTTATATATATATATATATATATATATATATATATATGTATATATATATATCTCACAAAGTCATTTATAATCTAAAACCTAAGACAAATATAATTGACAATAAAATAAATTACAGTTATGCTAAATCAGAAAATTAAAAAGTCTTAATCCATTTAATTATTTATGGTTTTAAGAAAATGTATATAGGCTATCCTTTAATAATCCTTGAGAAAAAATAAACTCAGATCATCCCAAAAGAACCATGTGTTTTTACACTCCTAAAACAAATGAAGCAGACTTTTTTTGATCATGCATACAGTCAGTATCACAAGTTGCATGATGCATCTCTTCAAGCTTCAATTTATTCTGGACTTAACTGTATTTTAAAGTAAAATATTTGCACTAATTATAGGTTTATGCAACTCAAAGCACAGGAAAGAGAGAAGTTTAGACTGCCATACAGTGTTTAGATGCATAAAAGTGCATATATATGACACAATAACCACAATTTGGGTTTAGACTCTGCAAACCTGTTTCAAGATTCTGCTTATTTCTGAATCACCATGACACTGGGCCGAACAAGAGCTAAACTAATGTTTTGTAGTGCTTTGTGACTAAGAAAGAAAATGTTATTCATCATCTTTGATTAAAACCTTGTTTTCTTCCAGGTTTAGTTCCTTGTTTGTTTGATGCATGATCCCAGTTTTGTATTTCAGTCTGCATTCTTTATTTCAGCATGACAATCTGGAATTAGCCTCAGACATTTACCTGTTTCAGGTCTTTCAGTGTGCAAAATATCACATATTGTATTTCTGAAACCATCCATGCACCTAAGACCTGTCAGACAGGGTAAAAATAGCAACAACGAATGTTTTTATCAGCACCAAAATCTCCTAAAACCACGTAGAACCAGGTAGAACTGTGGTGTCTGAACTCTAAAGACATTCTTGGCCAGGCGCCGCCTTCGCAACAGGTCAGTGATGCCATGCGTTTGGTTGAGTCACCTTCCTGTGGGATTTGTGGTTTGGTTCCTGAGTTTGGCCTTATCCTCTCTGTTTCTGTTTTTCTAAATTGGAAGTCTGGTGCTAACAGTTAGTTTTTACTTTATTTGAAGTTTGTTTTGTGTTTGTCAAATGTCAATGCTGATTTTCTTCTGACTTTCCCACTGGATGCCACAGAGGCTGAATGTTACCTCATTGGCTGAATGTGAGCCTGCTCACCACCATCTGCCTGTCAGATCACAGTAGAGAGTCGGCTAGTCTAGGGGTCTTTGAACCGATATTAGGGTGGGAACTCCACAGGAAGAGAGGCGTATTGATGATGGAAGACCTCAGCATACGGCGCACAAGCCCTGATCAGCTGGAACTAGCATAAGTGATCACCCTGGGCATGGAGGGAGCCGTGTGATATGTTGTTGTGTGGGTGTGTTGGGGGAGGGGTGTATATGGGGGACAGGGATGACAGCGGTCTCTTTGTCTTTAGCTCTCCAAGCCGTGTGAACGTGTCTGAGTCGGCTCTGCCTCACGTGACGCGGCTGCCCTCACTCCTCCCTGTCCTTTGTTCGGCCAATCTGGGAGCCACCCCTGATTGAATGGGATTAAATCCCAGCAGGGGATTGATTCCGGGGGCCTGTATCTGGCTGGCCTGGGGTCCCTGTGGAACAGTGCAGATCCACCATCCTTGCAACCACTCCCGTCTTACTGCACCCCTCCGGCCAAAGCTCAGTCATGTGGCTCTGCATAGGAAGCCTACGGGAGGCCGGTGCTCCTGGGAATGGAGGACAGCCCCAGAAAGGCCATCTAGAAGGAGTTGCATTTATATTTGTACAGTCCATCTGTTGCTGCCTGAGAATGCTGTTTACAAACACATCTGGTTTTTCGGAAGTGTTTTTGCACAGGATTGTTTATGAATTATTATTAACTGTCCTGGAGCTGACTCTAACACCATGTCCTAAGAAGGCGTATTTGTCTATGTTAATCTCAAGTTTTGTTCTGAACATTCACATTTGCAACAAACGTTGAGCAATAGGCCATTTTATTAGTCAACTAAAAAAGACTGTAATTGACTAGTTAAGGGTTGCTTGAACTACTAGTTGACTTATAAAGAAGCCCCTTATAATTTGGCTGAACTCCTATGACGCATATCTTAGGGGCCGTTGGCGTAAGATTTTTTTCGTTAAAAATCAGAATTCAGGGGCACAGCAAGGTGTACTGAATGTGCCACAGAGACTGACGCGGAGGAGAAGAATTGTTGAATAAAGTCGTTATTTTTGTTTTCTTTGCATACAAAAAGTGTTCTCATAGCTTCATAAAATTAAGGTTCAACCATTGATGTCACATGGACTACTTTAATGATGTCCTTACTACCTTTCTGGGCCAAACATGTCAGTTGCTTTGCTGTCGATGTAGGGTCAGAAAGCTCTCAGATTTCATCAAAAATATTTTAATTTGTGTTCTGAAGACGAACGAAGGTCTTACGGGTTTGGAACGACGTGATTTAGTAATTAATGACAGAATTTTAATTTTTGGGTGAACTATCCCTTTAAGGTAATTAGTGACAGAATTTTCATTTTTGGGTGAACTATCCCTTTAATGTATATAAAACATCAAATCAATTCTGACCGGCTGTGATTGTGAGGCATCAAACAGCATTTCACTTTTAATGTGGAAAACCAGATGACTTCCTGTAAACGCATCACATCACATTTGTTTTGAAAACTGTAATGTGCTGAGTCCTTTCTGTTTACACTGATCTCCATATGTACACATGTTCAGCCAGGCAGAAACTAAACAAGTGACTGGATGTGTTGCTGATGGAAGGCCTAAAACACTCAGTCAGGTTGCTGCTTCCATTTCCTCTGTTGGTCTGGAAAACACATTTTGTTTATTTCACATTATTTATTTAGATGAAGCTCACCAGAGATGACCAGAGGCATGTGTGTTTTTGCATTTTTGGGATGCAAAATGGGGTCAAAACGTGGAGCAATGGAAGGGTCCAGGAATGTCTGTCAAACACATGCCCTTCTGCTTCCTCTTCGGTCTTTTGTTCTGGTGCCAGTCTTCTGGGGTAGGGTGTGAGAATTTCCTACAGTTATGTTAGTGGGCGGAGAAACAGAACCCCTGCCACTGTTGTCACGTTACGAAGGAAACAATGGGTCACAAGTGGTCATGAACTTAATGGAATAGTTCACCCAAAAATGAAAATCATCATTTACTCCCTTTTTTGTCATTCCAAACCCATACAACTGGTACAATTGTTTTTTTTTTCTTTGGAACACAAAAGAAGTCCAGTTTTGTTGTTTTGGATGCCATTGCCTTTTATAATATGGACAAAAATAGTTACAACATTATTCAAAATATCTTTCGTGTTCTGCCGAAGAAAGTCATAACGACAGAAGTTTCATTTTTGTGTAAACTGTAATTTTAAACCTTTTAGTTGAGCCACGGTCCAAATAAATTTACACAAAATGGTATACTTTCATCCACTTTGGGGTCTAGGACCACTCTGCAGTTTATTCAGGTTGTAATGATTATCATTCTAGCAGAAAACTGTCGTTTGACCTTAGACCTTCGCTGCTGAACCCATTTACCATTGTGCAGGGTTATAGATGACCATTAAGCCCAGTGGTTGTGCCTCTATATGGGGCGGCAGCTGTGTCATGGCACATGTGTTATGAGGCTGATCGAACCCTAAACCCATTTGAGCAGCACTCAGCAGGTCTTCAGGTCGATTTGAATTCGAAGCTTAGCATCTGTCCAGGTGTGACTCCACAGGAATAGCCTCTTAATATGGCACATCAGTCTCCTTGCAGGAGAGAGATCAACTTCCCCCCACTGCGGAGGAACTGTTGTGCTGCAGAAGAACCTGCGTTGCACTGATGACTGTGCTGAAAGAGAAAGATCAGCTTGGCTCTGTCTTTTGCTGAGCAAGCAAAGACAATAAGACCCAGATGATCAGAGGCAAAGACTATCAAAGTCAGAGTCACACATGTGCGCTACTTTAAACACATCTGCGACTGAACATGTGGTACTTTGATCCATATATGGTTCAATAACTTCATTAATTAAATGGTTTTGTCTTTATCTAATTATTTACTTAGCCATTTGTAGATACTAGAGGTGCTTGCTATACAATTCAATTTCATTGAATTGAATTTTACCCCCCTTAAATGACACCTGAAGTCATTCTTCTTGTTGAGGAGAGGTTTGTTATAGTGGGAGATATGGCCTATAGGTTTAACTGTTTGCCCAATAAGTGTTGGAAGTGGGACTTTTATTCTGTAGGGCCCCGTTCCCCAAAATGTTTTTTTTTTTTTTTTTTTTTACACCCTGGTTTCAGTTTATTTCCGCTTTAATTTTTCTAGACTCCTGTTTAATGGGTCTAGTTTTGTGTCTGTTAAACAAAGGGGGTTTACTATTAAAATTAAAACATGAAAGAAATATTGTGTTGATATTCCTTAAAAAAAAGTTGTAATAATTTTATTGTTATTATTATTAGTATTAGTAGTAGTAGTAGTAGTAGTATTACGTCTACACAGTAGTAATGTTTCTGACACAATTTCTTCAAGTTAAACCGAACTTTTGTTTTGATTGGTTTGCATTAGGCAAACCTTTAAGTTTCTATGTGTATATGGTATGACGATAGTTTTAGGCAAATGAAACGGTAAAATTCCCATGAAGTGTCATTTAATGAGAAGGCAGATGCTGAAATTACCGCAACTGTCATGTGCACCAGTATATGTAGTAAACGAAACCACGCATCTGTGCCATTCATTCATACAGAGACACACAGAACATGCAGGATTACTATTTAAATTGTCCTTTTTGTAGCTTGATGGCATGTTTATTTAGTTGCTAGCTTTTTGTGATGCACGTCAACATCTCTGTGCAAGGTTGATGACTTATTTTTATACTGGCTCCAGATGTTGCAATCTCTATCAGTGGTAAACAGCAAAAGCATGTGTTTTTTTTCTTTTACTCTTATCTCCGAACAGAGCCTAATGAACCGGTTGTGCAACTCGTAGTGCCATCCAGCTCCTTTCTGCGTTCCTCCTGTGCATTCCAACACCCCTACAGGAACATGTCTGCGGCGCAGACTCAGAATGACCGGGAGCAGCGTTGGGGTTGTCTGGAATCGCTCGGCCTCAGCCAGAGGGAGCTGGTCCTAGCGGAGGCCCTGCAGATGGAGTATGACGCCCTTGCCCGCCACCGACAGGACAAAGGACCAGCAAATACTCTACCTCCTGAAACCAGCAAGTCATCACCCGCGAGGAGCGAGCCCTCCATGCCTAGACGTGTTCCCAGTCCTCCTTGGAATAATTTGCAGCAGGGTGTTTCCGGATCTGACCCCATGCTCAACCACATGCAACCCGGAGTGTCGAACTTATCGCGATCCAGCGGTGAGTCTCACGGATTTAGTAAGGAACCTCGTTACATCCTGGACGAATGGGAAAGTGATTTAGAAGGAACAGCGCAATTGTTGTCAAAAGGGCTGCCATCTCTAGATGAGCCTCCGCCACCAGTACCGCCCAGAAATCCCATCTCCCAGAACGATCCATTCATTGTACATCAAAGCTCAGCCCCACGGGATGTCAACTTGTTCACTCCTGAGGTGGACCAGCCCAAGCTTTCCATTGGAGACACTCTGAACTATGATAACCTCAATGACTCCCTGAGCAAGCTAAATGGGGATTGGCTGTCACCTAATAGAAGCCGGAGAGTAAATGGGGACAAATCGGGGAAGGCAGTAGCTCGCAGTAACACCCTTCCTCCTCAGGTTCCTCCTCGCACCTATCTTCCAGCGCAGAAGAGTACTAGAAGCCAACGCAGAGTATCAGTTGATCCAGTAAGCATTCAGACTGTCCTTTTCTTTAATTTCCTGGATGTTTTTTTTTTTCATAATATGAATTATTTTATTGCATTTTTTTCCCGTTTACAATGCTTGTTTATATGAACTGTGTGTGTAATAATAATAATAATAAATATATATATTATATTATATTATATTATATTATATTATATTATATTATATTATATTATATTATATTATATTATATTATATTATATTATATTATATTTCAATAATTAAAAAAATATTTTTGCATATAAAAGTGTATATAATAATTACATTTATTATTAGGATCATTCATTCCAATTTATTTATTTACATCCTTTACTGTTTTCACCAGGCTACGATCGGCATACCCATGCAATGATTACTCAAAAAATGCAGGCTTTGTTTGGAGTCCGTGTGTGGCACAAGATGAACTGCAGCAGGGCCTGGGGGTCAGCATAAAGGTCACGGTTTATAGTGACCACTTCAGAGAACCACTCACATTCTCTTGTGATGGTAAGAACTGAAGAGCTTTCAATTATTTATAATCGAACAATACAGATAATTTAAATATTCTGTATCAGCTATGTTGAGCTTGTTTATAACTGTGGAGTTGTATTTTCTGTTCCACATCCTGAATCTTTTGAACGGGGCCATAGGATCTCATTGGAAAGGCTGGAGAGGCTCTAGACCCTGAGTTCTCTTAATAGCATTACACTGAATGGGCGTTCTGCCAGCCATCTGTTTTGTGTACTCAATTAAAAGAGGCAGCTTTTCATTATTCGCCTTGGAGGAATGCACACAAACCCCCTCATACACACACACATACACACACACAGAGACAGATATGGCCTCATGCGGTGAGATTAGAGAGAGGCCCAAGAAATATGTCGTGAACATGTTTTCACTCCTACTTATTCACTGCACTTGTTCTTCTTTTGTTTTTCCTGCTCTGGCATGATTTTCCTGACAGATGCTCTTTATTATGGCAGCCTGCCAGTGTATGATAAATGCAGACTGTGGTGCCATTCTAGCATAGCTCTCTTTTTGTGTCATGAGCAGCTGTGTAATCTGCTAAATGTTTGTTAAAATGATGGAGGTCAACCCAAAATAATTCATAGGGCATGGAAAAATAGTTGGGTCTGTACAGCACTGCTCAAGGGTTGGGTAGTGATATATTTACCCTGTCTGCCCAGCCAGACAGTTGATGAATGTACATTCAATGAATATCTTTCATGCTGTACATTATAATATTGTGGTTCCTACATTCACTTTTTTTTGTAATTTTCTAATTTATTTAGGCAAAGTCATTTAGAACAGTAGTTGTATCTTGTATTATTCAAAAAAGTATTATATTAAAATTATTCTAAAATCACTTTATTACTAAAATAATTTGGCTTCAATTTTGAATTATTGGCCAGAATTTAAAAAAAGTCAAATAATAATTACAATTAATAAAATCTCAAAATCAAAAATGTATTAATAAAATGAATATAGCAAAACTGCAATTTTTACACTCTTCAGTGGAAATCAAATGGCTTACATATAGTTGTCTCTACATATCAAACTGGAATTAAGTATTTAATATAAAAATAATTATATCATCGCTAGTATCAGCAAGAAATGGCTCATTTTATCAATGGAAATTGTGCATTGCAAAACAAATGTGGGTAACAAGTGTCTTGTTCCTCTCTTTCCATCTAGCAATTTTTGCCCTCTCTGCTGCCTCAGATTGGCATTCGTTTATCTGGGTCGATTCACATAAAAAAAAAAAAAAAAATTAAGAACCTAGCCTCAAGACTCATGTTCCAGCAGAGCTGCCCAATTCATTATTGAGAAACTACAGAGAAACTGAGGTGTGTGAAAAAGGGAGAGAGACAGGGGCGTTTTCTCTAAAATGTGCTCCCACTGTGACCGCAGTGCAGTACATCTGCCCAGTTAGGGTGTAATTTGTGGAAAGGGGGGAAGGGTGGATTAACCTTTTTCTGGTTCATCCCTACCTCTGTTCGTTTGTTTCACATCCTCCCAGTGAAGTGACGAACATTGCTGTGAGCCAAGGGAAAATTACCATCTCCTTGCTTCTTTGTTTGTTGTCCACCAAATGTATTCAGATCAGTAGGTGCTAATTTACTGTATCGGGAGCATCTGGCAACGTGTCCATTTTCAGGAAGGGCTACACAGACATGTCACTAATTGATGACCTCTTATTGATCGAGCTATAGATAAACCAATACCCTTTGAAACACACTGGGCAGTTCTGTTCTTTGTATGCTCATTGCTCATTGTTAGCATGTAATTGAATTGGCATTTGTTTTGTGTAGCAGTGTTTGGGGAAGTTACTTTAAAACTGTAGTTTCTCAAGTTTTAAGCTACCCATGATCAAAAAAAGGAGATAAACATTCAAGCTAACCCTGTAAAAACAGTTAGCTACTATACAAGTTTTTAGCTAAAGTAGCTAACTGCATCGAAACTATTTAAGGTGTCAATATCTACAATATCTGCGAGATAAATACCATATGATACACCTTTTTTACATTTGAATTGATGAATTTACCACCAAATACAACTAGAAAATATTCTATATTTATGTAACTGAACTAAAAAAAAAATACCAGCAACATTTAACTAGATATTTTGCTACAACAAAGTAAACTACACAAGGATACAAATTAATCCGTGAATACTTTTTTGAACGGATTCATTTAAAGGAGACATATTATGCCCCTTTTTACAGTATGTAATATAAGTCTCTGGTGTGCCCAGAATGTGTCTGTGAAGTTTCAGCTCAAAATACTCCACAGATCATTTATTATATCATTTTGAAAATGCCTATTTTGAGTGGAAGCAGAAACGCGCTGTTTTTCGGGCCTGTCTCTGTCTCTTTAAATGCAAATGAGCTGCTGCTCCCCGCCCCATTACAGCTCGGACCTGATAAAAACATCTGTTTTGGTTCTGATTATCATGTTTATCACGCTGGTTAGGGGTGTGCCCGAAGCGTGAAACAAATAACGCGTTATATGGAGCCACTAAGAGGTTAGACGCTTGCTAGCGGTAGCCTGTTGCTTTACAGTACATGAAAGTTCACTTACCACATACACAGAGTAAGGAGAAATGTCTGATAGGACGATGGCGAATGATTTACAGATCCTGAGCACCAATGACAAACATCTATTCTTGTCAAATGTGTGGTAAGTACTGCCGCTCCATAGTATAGAGTCCTTGTGATCGCGAATCTCAAAA
>NW_015548296.1:183903-203933 GCF_001515605.1 Sinocyclocheilus anshuiensis
AGCACATGGACAGAAAGCGGCTGTCACAGCATGTGAGTACTAAACTAAGTTCTCATTCACACACAAGTTTACATTAAAAACACAAGTTACAAAAACAGTCGGTTATGTCTGTGAAGGTAAACAGCTGGGAAATAAATTGCATGTTTATTTTAGATCTGTGTGGCAGCAGCAATATACACGTAAATAAATCAATAAATCCACTGTTCTGTTGTCTGCTCTGAGGCTGGGACTAAATAGTGTTCTGTGCTCATCTGTGCAGCCAAAGGCAGAACAGTGTCCGATTGACTGCCAAGTATATTACACGGTCAAGGTCCAGAAAAGTATGAAAGACATCGTTAGAATAGTTTGGCGCGGCTGACACAGAAGAGCGTACGCTGCTTGCATTCAGCGGATACTCTCCAAAATGGCGCTACAGTGATGCGGAGTGACACAGAGGAGACGAATTGTTGAATAAAGTCGTTATTTTTGTTTTCTTCGTGTACAAAAAGTATCTTCGTCGCTTCATAACATTACGGTTGAACCACTGATGGCAGATGGACTATTCTGACGATGTCTTTCATACTTTTCTGGACCTTGACGGTGTAATTTACTTGGCAGTCAATCGGACAGTCACAAGCCTCCCGGTTTTCATCCAAAATATCTTAAATTGGGTTCTGAAGACGAACAAAGCTTTTAGGGGTTTGGAACGGCATGGGAGTAAGTGATTAATGACAAAATTTTCATTTTGGGGTGGAGTATCCCTTTAAGGGGCGGTAATATTATAACGAGATCCCTTTGCCACGTCACCAAGGGATCGAAATCAGACGCGCTCATTTTTTCAGACGCTTGCAGAAAAAGGTTTCCCAAAACAAAGTTACTGGGTTAATCTTTTTCACGTTTCCTTGGTTGGTAGATGCACCGGGACCTGATTATAGCACTTAAAACCTGGAAAAGTCAGATTTTCATGATATGTCACCTTTAACTTAATCTTTCAAACAAAAGATAATAGTAATAGATATTTATTGAGCACCGAATCAGCGTATTATGAGGGACCATGTGACACTAAAAAATATTATTGCCTCCATTCACTTAGTTGTAAATGTGATGATAAAGTCAACATATAATTTTATCACATCTACTTGTGGGAAAAGTGTAGTTGGTTGTTTCTCAACACACAAGTAAAGTTACATAATGTAGTTGTTATATTATAATATTGTTGTCCTCTTCCCTCAGGATCATCAACCATAGACCTGCTGATTTATCAGACACTCTGCTACGTCCATGATGACCTGGATATGATTGACGTGGATGACTACCTGATGAAAATCTGCGGCCAGGCAGAATTCCTCAAAAAGTAAGAACTAAGGATTCACCAAAAGTGACTCTACTTTTTTTGCTTGCTATCTAAATGCATAGAACTTCCATAGACTTACATTAGAAGTTACATAATTAGCCTTAATCTGAGCTTTTTATAGGCTAAATCGACCTTCTCCACTGAAAAATTATTAGCCTGTGTGGCAATTGTTTATAATCCATTCTTCCTGTAATGCTGACAACAGGATTATGGGATTTTTTGGACATCTAAATTTGTCTTCCAGTCGCTTCATGTCTACCTTACATTGGCTCAGCATATGAGTGTGGGGTTGGATCTTCTCCCTAAAGTGTTACGGCCAAAAACAGTCCCCCACTGCTGCAGCGTGTTGCTAAAAAGTTCCCATCCAATAGCATAATGAACTACATGTTACAAGGACGTCCATTGTAAAGCCGTTTGAGTTGTGGGTGGAAATGGGGTGATTCCAAGCTGAACTGAAGATCTGCGGTTTGTGGTCTGAATAGCTCCTCGTCATATAACTGTAGCCCTTCAATTGTGGTTGCATAAAAACAAGCTGTGCTTATGTCTGTGGACTGCTTTAACCACATTGGGTTTCCCCAAGTCACGACCACCATTTTGAGGCAGACTTAACTAATCACTCAAACGTGTGCTCTTCCTGTTTTTCTTTTTTTTAAAGGCCACTTGACGTTTTTGATGAGACAGTCGGTTGTATTATTTTTCTTAAAGGGCAAAGCTGACAGAACTGATGCTGAGTTTATCTGTGCGACAAGAACCGCAGGTGTTGTTCTGTTGAATGTGGGTGTTGGTTGTTTTTGCTGTGGGTGCAGCTGTGTTGTAGGAAGTGTGTCTTTTCCTGATAACCTGTGCTTAAAATGTGCTTGTGCAGGGCCGTGAAAAGGAGAGACATTGTGCGTATGACTGTAAAATACATAAGCTATCAGTTTCAGAACAATAACATACTCATAGAAGCCTTTTCTGGGTGCTGTGACAATGAAACAATAAACCACAATGTCTACGGTACAGTTGAAAACATGCTTGAGTATGAAGCTAGTGGAATAATTTCAGTTTCTGTACAATTGTTGTTCTGTACAAATAGTGCATTTGGAAGAATGGTTTGTGGGCTTTAAATTGTTTTTGTGTCTTTGTGCTTTTGTCTTGTTTTAGACTTTTAGTTTGTGCTCTTTGTGTTCCCCTTGTTATCTCCTAATTGTTTTCACCTGTTTCTTGTTAGTCTATTACCCTCTGTGTATTTAAGCCCTTGTGTTTCAAGTTTTCTTTGTCAGTTCTTGTCCATTGTGGGATGTATCATTCGAGTGCCTAGTTTTGGATTATTTTATTTTATTTATAAGTCATCTGCAATTGAAAACTGCTGTGCTTCTAAGTTTGCTTATGTTACAGTATCCTTGCTGAATGAAAGTATTAATTAATTTCCTAAATAAATATATATAAATAAATAAATACAAATCTTACTGACCCCAAACTTTTCAATGGTAGTTTATATGTATAGAAATAAATTATGAACCAGTATATCTCAAGTTTGCTTTTGCCTCTTTTCTTTCTGCTAAGCAACCAGACTCTGGTGAGCTTCGAGTACATCCAGCAGTGTCTGAAGTTTGACTGGGACATTCAACTCATTCTTACCAAACGGAGTTCTGTCAACATGGAGCTTGCCCGAACGGTAAGACCAAAGCTGACAACAGATGGATTAGTGACCCAACAACATGTTTTCCTCTTACTGAACAGTTGAAACTCCAGGAAACACCTGTAGGAAACATTTTTAGACTTCTTAACACCAACAAAACCTTGAGTTACAGCTTTGAATTAATGTAATCAAAATGAATGTCAGTCATTTTAAAAATGCAGACCACATTGCACTAGGTGTTCATCAAACTCATTTGGAAATGTCAAAAACCATTCATTTTTAAAACCTCACATCTGTGCTACCTTCATTTAGATTACAATGCATGTAATATATTTGGTATGTGACCATACTACAAGGTAATACAAGGTAATACTGTTCCACAGAAGAAGAAAGTGCATACAGGTTTGGAATGCCATCACATTATGTTTGGGTGAACTATGCCTTTAGAGTTTCTTCCTGGAACCATAGACTCCCACAGGGAACCATTTGAAAACTTGTCAGTGTAGATCCTAAAGGTGTTTTAATTTTTAAATGTTTGCATTATGCTGTTGTTGTTGTTAAACAGACAGAGGATGATGATACTTCATCCACCATGAACCACAGTATTCTACTGCAAGAGAGGCCAATCAAACAGACTGTGACCAGGTGAGAGCAATGAAGAGGAGGTTAGGAAGTTTAGGCTGTAATATGTTGATTTATATGAATATGTAGTAGAGAGGTTGCAACATTCACGGTGTTTGACGACTCTTACTCTTGTTTGTGTGACAGGGAGGCACTGACTCTTCTCCTGGATACCTTTCACAACGAGGCTGAGTCTTTCCTTTTATCAGAGGTAAACTTGTTACAGACATTGCTTATCTGAAAATTCTTTGATAGTGTGTTTAATATGCTCAATCCAAATCATGGTTGTTATAGTTAACTAAAACTAAAACCATTAAAAAATGGGTTCTATTGTTTGAAATAAAAAAAATACTTTTATTTCAAAAAAATTGTTTTGTTTGTTTAATGTTTGTTTAGTTTAACTACTAAAAAAATGGCTAAAACTGAAATAAAAATTAATAAATTGTATAGACATAAAAAATGGAAAAAAAAAGACAAAAACACAATAAAAATATATTTAAAAAATACTCATTCAAAATACTAAAACTATAATAGCATCTCAGTGATTCTAACATAACACTGATTCAAATTGGGAAAAAAAAATTGCAAGTAAGTTTCCTGACCACTCCCCCTGTCTGCCATTGGTCAGAAAATTAGATAGCCATGCCCCCAAGCCCATGACATTGGTTGATTCATTGTTGCTGGTCAGAATAATAAACAACGTTTTGATAGTAATTAAAATGTTTATACTTTTTAATTACAGATAATTAAGCATTCAGTGGTTTGTTTACTTGTGATGGATATTAAGCTAGGCTAGCATTAATTGTCAAAAAATGCATTTAAACGAAAACCTTTATCCTTTTTTGTTTCAGTATTTTTTTTCCTCAATGTCTTTTCTGTCATTTGTAGGTTGAGTTGCCGTTGCATGTGGAGCGGTTAGTGCAGTCTGTGAAGGCCTTGTGTACTTCTCTAGCAGCTGTTGAAACACCTGACATCACTGCTGCCTTAAACCAGCTGCCAGCTTGCCCATGCAGACTACAGCCTAAAGTGCAGAAGGTGGCACCTTTGAACACTTACTTAGTCACAAACATTACATAGGAAATGTTTTAGAAATCTGATGTACTGTTCACACTGCTGTGTTGGCTACTCTCGTGTGAGCACAGACACAGTGCTGCAAACATGCAGCTTTTGCTGCTTCTAGTTCCTCAAATGAGTAGACAGAAAATTCTCTACTTTGCTTAAACCGCTAACCTTTGAAACTGCAAGAAATATCTGCTAGAAACACCCATGGATGAATGTTTTTTTTTTTTGGTTTTACTAGTTTCATTTTCACTTTAGACATAGTTTAGCGTGACTGTGTTTCTGGTGTTCATGCTTAAGTGTATGTATGTTTCTTTGTTCATTTTTTTAGGATGTCAGTGTCTTGACGAAGAGAGAAAACAGAGGTACGGTGCTGAAGCATACATTACCAGTGAAACATTTAGCCTTTATAAACCTAACCTTTATATATTATTAACATTTTTCATCGCTACATAATTCTCAAAAATCATAACTTCTGTTCACATAAATTCAGTGGTGGACAGTAACGGGGTAGCTTTACTTCGTTACTGTACTTAAGTACATTTTTTAAGTATCTGTACTTTACTGAAGTAGTTTTTCCATTTCTGTTATTTTATAGTTTTGATGACTATACTTCAAAAACTGGTCATAGTTTTGACAAACAGGTGTTTTTTTTTTTTTTGCTTCATTTTTTTTATTCTTAGTTTTGTAGTTAAGTTTTAAATCCCATGAGGATTTGGCTACATTTCAAATGCCCTTTACAAATATATTAGATTTTTCCATCCTTGTTCCAGACTCAAACAGACAAAAAAATCCATCTTAAATGCATCAAATTTAAAACTATATTGTTAAAGATGCAAGTCAGTCAACTCAAGTGTGTCCAAACTTGACTGGTAGTTTTTGATTCTTCCTGGGGTAAGACGGTTGAGGATATGTTCAAGTGTGTCTTGTTTGTTGGAAGAGTGTTTATGTAGCATCCTGCTATGAGGAAGTCTGTGATCTCAGATAGGCATAAACTGGGAGGATGCAGCCTTGTGCAGGACACTTGCAACTAATGTCCTTCTGTCAGCTTTAACATTTGAATTCGTACTACTGCTCCATCCAGCGTTCTGTGAACATAAAATGTATAAGATATGAAAAAGCTTCGTGTAAGGGATAATGTACAGTCAGAATCTAGCATTCTAAGAAGTCTTGGCATCAAAATTTATATGTAAACAACAGAACCAATTTTTTTTTCACCTTACAGTGGCAATTGTGGAGAAGTTGACTGCAGCCATCTTGGATCTTGTGGAGCTGTACTGCAGCACTTTCAATGCTAATTTCCACACCATGCCACACAGCAGCAGATCCACAGCCCCCATACAGGAAGCTGGCATGGTCACCAACGTGCTTTCCTTCAGCGTTTATGCAGCTCATCGTATCCCTATCACATGGGCTGCCAGGTAGTGCTATATTTCTTGTTTTGGTTTCATCACCTTGGGAAATCAATTTCAATTTTTAAAATATTAAATCGATTTTTAAAGAAATTAATGATTTTTGTTCAGCAAGGGTGTGATCAAAAGTGAGACATAATTTTACTAAAAATTTCTATTTCAAATAAATGCTGTTCTTTTGAACTTTCGGTTCAAAGAATAATCATAAAAAAAAATCAGTTTCCACAAAAAATATAGATGCTGCTGGAAACTCAGCTTTGCCATCCCAGCAGCAAATTACATTTTAAAATGTATTCAAATGAAAGTTATTTTAAATGAATAATATTTCACAATATTAAGTTTCTTACTATATTTTTGATCCAATAAATACTGCCTTGGTGGGTTTAAAGATGTTCAAATACATTTTGACGACCCCAAACATTTGAACGGTAGTGTTTACTGTAATACTACATTGTTTGTTGTCAGCTGTGCACTATGTGTTCATGTAGCACAAAGTAATGTGGGTGTTGCTAAAAACAATGGAACATGGAAGAATATTACTACAACTCATTGTCTACTGTCAATCTTTATAAGATTGCCTTTGTAGGAAAAACATATGAAAAGTGGGTTGTTTTGACAGTTTGAACGAGTTCAGATTTGCACTAGTGAGCGTTCTCGTTTGTTTTGCAAATGCAAACAGATTAGCAATCCGGAATGACAGGTTTTTAACAAGTCTTTCCATGATATCATATTACATGCTGTGATTACTGCGAACCAAAAAATGAAAGTAGAAAAATATTCCAAAAATTAAGGCAAATAAAAAAGTTTCTAAAGTGCCACAATATGTATTAATCGGAAAGATTATTCTTGCTTTGCTTCGGGTTAAGTAGCCCTTTTTTGTATCTGTAAAGTGCTGAAAATGCTGCTTTCCCAGCAGATAGCATACCAGATTGCAAGTTTTGATCTGATCTGATCACTTTCATGATCTCATTTGCTCAGGATAAGAAAATCTACTACACATCATTAATGTAGATAAAAAAACCAGACTGTTGCATTTTTAGATGGCATTTTTAGATGGAATTCTGTGGAAATTATACAGGGAAAAGTTGACTTCTGGAAGAAGAGATGCAGCTGTACACCAGCTGTCCACATTGCTGGTCCCCTTCGTTAATCCAGCAGGATTATTTGGCGTTACGATCTACAGAGAGGGCTCTTGAGAATGGCATTCCCTCTTTTTTTCATTCTCCTTTACCCTCTGTCCTAAGCCAGAACTGTGGCGACCGCTCCCACCAGCATGGAGACAGATGCTGGCCAACCCTAAATGTCACTACATCTCGCCCAGTCGTTCAGTGATAAAATAATACAGCCCCTTCCCCTCCCCCACACAGCACAGGAATGGTCTCTCCCACCCACTGACCTGAACTAGTGCTCTTTGTCTCACTCTTAAACTGATGCTGATTGTGGAACAAGCCATCACAAAGAAACATGTATGGGAACTCAGCATAACCTTTGAACTCTGGAGGCCAGGCGGAGGGAAGGCTGGGTACCAGGCACCTGTGCAGTGGTGATGGAGGGTTTACATTCTCTTGCATCCCATCTGCTTTAGGCAATTAGAGTCAATCAGATGGGCTGATCTTGGAGTGATAAAATAATACAGCCCCTTCCCATCCCCCACACAGCACAGGAATGGTCTCTCCCACCCACTGACCTGAACTAGTGCTCTTTGTCTCCCTCTTAAACTGATGCTGATTGTGGAACAAGCCATCACAAAGAAACATGTATGGGAACTCAGCATAACCTTTGAACTCTGGAGGCCAGGCGGAGGGAAGGCTGGGTACCAGGCACCTGTGCAGTGGTGATGGAGGGTTTACATTCTCTTGCATCCCATCTGCTTTAGGCAATTAGAGTCAATCAGATGGGCTGATCTTGGATCAGTGTGAAAAGGCAATTTTAAACATGAATATGGTTAAATGATTTTTATTTATAAATAAAACTATAACCATGGTGGTTTTTCCTCTGCAGTGTTTTTGTGGATCCTCAGATCAGTATTAGGATTAGTAACATTGTTATTTCAATCACGTGTTTTTCTTTCCTCTCTGGTATTCCATTTAGCTTGGGAATGTTTTTCCTTCTATTTAAATGGGCCTCGGGAGAGTTCATTTCCCATTTAGGAGTCTCTATAAGTGCTTGAATTGAAGTTGAATGATGTGGGAGAACATCGGATGATGTTGGGATTAGGAGAAAGAAGTTGGGAGAATGTGGCAGGGTTTCCACAGCCATTAAATTAGCTAGTGAACCCAAATCTAAAAGCATGTCTGTGTTTAGTAAAAACTTGATTGTAAAGCACTTTATGTATGTTGTTCTGCAAGACCCTTCCAATCTCCCTATTCTCTATTTTGTTTACTGCGAGATGATGGTTTTACTTGGTAAGCTTTGTTAAATACTTGTTTAATAAGATCTTGCCAGAAAAAGGGTTTAGAATTTTTATTTTTGTATTTTAAACATCTTGTACGTTTTATTTTATTTTGTTTTATTTTATTTTATATAATTATTTTTATACAACTCCTTTGTAATTGGTAGAAAATTAACTCCACACAACACAGCTCTTTCCTTAATCTCAACTACCTACCTAAAGCATAAAAGATATGCCAGTCACATGGAACTCTGTGGATTTGTCATGGTCAAAAAAAGTCACACAGTAATGGCAAAAATATGTCACTAAATTTAATGCAGACATGAACACATTTTTTATGCTGCTCTCCTAAATCATGCACACTATTCGCATTTTCTCAGTCAGTGCTTTAAGATGATTCATTTTAAATTTAAAAGGATTAGTTAACCCAAAAATGAAAGTACTGTCATATATTCACTGAATGACCTTCTTCTGTAAAACACTAATGGAAAATGTTGTAAAAAAAAAAAAAAAAAGTGCTTGTCCGTGTAATTGCCGTTAAAGGGAACTGGAGCTTTTAAAGGGTTACTCCACCCCAAAATGAAAATTCTGTCATTAATTGCTCACCCTCATGTCCTTCCAAACCTATAAGACCTCCGTTCATCTTCGGAACACAAATTAAGATATTTTTTATCCTTTATGGAGAGCTCTCTGACCCTCCCATAGACATCATTGTAAGTAACACGATCAACGTCCAGAAACGTAGCAAGGAGATCGGTAAAATAATCCATGTGACATCAGTGGTTCAACTGTAATTTAACGAAGCTACGAGAATACTTTTTGTACGCAAAGACTTTTACTTTTGTCCGTGTGGTGCAGCTGACACAGAACAGCATACACTGTTTGCGTTCAGTGGATACTCTCCAAAATGGCGCTACGGTGACGCGGAGGAGACGAATTGTTGAATAAAGTCATTATTTTTGTTTCTTTGCGTACAAAAAGTATTCTCGTAGCTTCGTAAAATTATGGTTGAACCCCTGATGTCACATGGATTATTTTACCGATCTCCTTGCTACTTTTCTGGACGTTGATCGTGTTACTTACATTGCTGTCTAAATCTTGACAATGCAGTGCACTGGATGTCTTTGGAGTAGCGATGTCTGATTTGTGAATGGGTCATTCTTTTGAGTCAAATCATCTTGAAGAATCAGTTCAGTGCATAAAACTAGAATGAAATAATTCCCACATCTGATTCATGGAGTCTCTGAGTTTAGCTCAATTTGGTCACAATGCTTATCAGGTTAGAAGCAGCTCCCTGGAAAGGAAGGTTTTCAGTGATTTAATGTCCCAAATATCTTGGCTTCCGTTAGGTGTAACTTGCTGCCATTTGATGATCTCACCCTCTTTGTCTTTCTCTCTTTTTCACATAACCCATCTACAGCTATGAAAATTTCTTCCTGTCCTGTTCTCTCACCCATGGCGGAGTGGAGCTTTGTGCCCCCCAGCACACCAGTAAACAGTCGGTCAGCAAATATCTCTTCCACCTGGTGGTGTGGGACCAGAGGTGAGCCTGACGCCAATCCACACACACTACACAGTCCCATAGATACTATCTCTGAGGTTTGTCGAAAATAAATGGCCTAGTGTTTGAACACGTTAGATCTAAGCTTGTTTACCAAGTATTTCAGACGTCATATTTGAAAATAGCACATCCAGCTCAGCTTCCTGTGGCTGTTTTTGTACTCTGCCGCCTTTATTGTAGAGTTTTGGTATTGTTCAGGGATATTTTAGTGGACAGTTGTCACTTTTTTTCCCCATCCTGGTGAATATATTTAGTCTCATGCATGTAGGTGTAAGTTTATACTATTATAACTCCCAAGTGTAGGTGTTTAAAAATAAAATGTTTGCATTTGTTGTCGTTCTTAGTTTTGAGAAACTGTTCGAATTCCAAATTTATCCTTTACGGAAGCATTATTTCAAAAACATGTTCAAATTGGTATTATACTAATTTTAATTTTGTCTTTTTCAAAATACAGAGTTTGCTTCCCCATCCAGATCAATCAGTTACCGAGGGAGTCACAGCTGACTGTGACGCTATATGCCACGTCTCTACCGCCCCCTGGAGGTGCGGAGGAAAAGAGCAAGCAGAAACGCAGCATTGAGGCTTTGGGTTGGGTCACCATGCCCTTATTCAACTTCAGACAGTAAGCATGGATATGTATTTTTTTAATTGCTGGCAGACTTTCTCATTTTGTGCATTTTTGTCATTAATGATAATACCATGAGTGCATATTATACTGGAGGGCATGAAAACAGGCTCTTTAAGCACTAGAGTTCTGCTGATACTCACCTCCTACAGCAAACCAGTTGTGGTGATCAGAACAGGCTGACGTCTGCAAATCTAGTGCAGCCTACAAACACCACAAACACGCAAATTAGTGCAATTTTTTTAAAATGTGCACCAGTTCCTAAGCAGTAGTGGCCGATTGAAAAGCTGATTGATATATATCTAAAGCGGTGTAAATACAGAAGTAAAATGAATTTGAAGACACACTGAACAAACATTTCATAGTCAAATGCACATCTAAGTCCACCTAAATAAATATATGTAATATGTCATACTTAAAACTTTTCGTCCTTTTGACTTCCATCTTCATGGAAGTTTGATCTGTCACAAAAAAAAAAAAAGCAGAGATTACGTTATTGATTTTGTATCATTCTTAGGAAGGCTGACATGTTTGCTTTAGAGTTTGTTTACAGGATCCATAAAAAAATGACTAGCAAAAATATAGTGCTGTCAAATGATTAATCACGATAATCGCATCCAAAATAAACGTTTTTGTGTACATAACATCTGTGTGTACTGTGTATTATGTATATATAAGTACACACACATACAGTATATATTTAGAAAATATTTACATGCATTTGCATGTATATATTTATATTCATAAAATCTATATTATATATAAATATATTTAATATAAACATAACATTTTTCTTAAATATACATGCATGTGTCTATATTTATATATACATAATAAATATACACAGTATACACACACATATATTATATAAACAAAACCTTTATTTTGAATGCGATTAATCACGATTAATCGTTTGACAGCACTACAAAAATATTTACCTTTGCTTGAAAGATAAAAACATAAATATACTATCAGGTCAAGTATCTAATTGTCCGTATTCTGCATCCATAAGTGGATGTTAGGTGTTTTCTGACCCTGTTTTCCCTCTTCCTTAGTATTCTGACGTGTGGGAGGAAGCTGCTAGGTTTTTGGCCTTCAACCCCTGGCAGTGGAAACGCTCGCTCTAGTACGCCCAACTTCAGCCAGCCAGACAGCGTCATCCTTCAGGTTTGGACTTTTGCTCAATCCAAAGTGTAATCATATAGTAAACTGTTTCCCGCTTGTCCTACTTTATACTCTATTATTCTTAACTCTGACTCACTCACGTTCTCCGTAAACTTTAGTTTACTCACAACACACTCCTCTTCGATACACTTATTTGTCTCCTTCTCCTCCTATAATGTGGTTGATCTGTCTTTTATCCAGAAGGTTGCCTTGTGCCAAACAGGCCCTTAACAGGCCTTAAAGGGTTAGTTCACCCAAAAATGAAAATTAGCCCATGAATTACTCACCTTCCAGTAGGGCTGGGCGATATGGCCAAAAAAATTATCACGATAATTTTTTTCATATCAG
This sequence comes from Sinocyclocheilus anshuiensis, assembly GCF_001515605.1. Taxonomy (NCBI): domain Eukaryota; kingdom Metazoa; phylum Chordata; class Actinopteri; order Cypriniformes; family Cyprinidae; genus Sinocyclocheilus; species Sinocyclocheilus anshuiensis. The sequence continues at coordinate 196,040 of NW_015548296.1, forward strand.
TCGATATCGATAATTATCACAATAAATGTCAAATCTTTATTTCTTTCAAGTTTAAAGCCAGATTTTTGCTCCAACGTGAAAGTTGTAGAAACTAATTAATTTTCCTTAAAATAAATATCTAAATTAAAAAATATATATTTTCTTAGTTTCTGCATGTTCTAATGAGTGATATTGTTTCAAATCAAGAAACAGGTTTGCGGTCCGTGTGGCGCGATTCAAATGAGTTGCGCTGTTTCGTTCCGCTTTTGGCGCATAAACATTATATTGAACATTTATCGAACTCTTCATATCGTTTTATCGAGGAAAATTATATTGCGATAATTATTGTTATTGAATTATCACCCAGCCCTACCTTCAAGGCATCCTAGGTGTATATGACTTTCTTCTTTCAGACGAATCCAGTCGGAGTTATATTAAAAATTTACTTTGATCTTCCAAGCTGTTTAATGGCAGTCAGCGGGTGTTGCAGTTCATCAGTCCAAAATAAGATAAATAAAGCGCATTCATCCATAATAAAAAAGTGCCTCACACGGCTCCGGGGCGTGAACAAAGTCCTCCTGTAGCGAATCGATGCGTTTTTGTAAGAAAAATATCCATATTCAAAACGTAATAATCACTTTAATGTAGCTTGCGCTCACTGTTGTACACTGGAAGGAGTTCCGGGCGGATGACGTATGGAGGTCGGCGTTGCGCATGCACCGCTCAGAAGTGACGAACGCGGAAGAGCAGGGGAGAGATCAAAACAAAACAGCGGTCACTTATTAGAAGTACAAAAACGAGGATTTGTAAAGAAGAATGTTGATGTTGGTTTTCACGAGACTCACCGGTGCATGCGCAACGCCGACCTCATACGTCATCCGCCCGGAGCTGCTTCCGTGTACAGCTGTTGGCGCAAGCTAGATTCAAGTGATTATTACGTTTTGAATATGGATATTTTTCTTACAAAAATGCATCGATTCGCTACAGGAGGCCTTTATTCACCCCCCGGAGCCGTGTGAGACACTTTTTATTATGGATGCATGTGCTTTATTTCACTTCTTTTGGACTGATGAACTGCAACACCCACTGACTGCCATTAAACAGCTTGGAAGATCAAAGTCAATTTTTAATATTACTCCGATTGGATTCATCTGAAAGAAGGAAGTTATATACGCCTAGGATGGCTCGAGGGTGTGTAAATAATGGGCTAATTTTCATTTTTGGGTGAACTATCCCTTTAAGGATGAGACTTCCTGTTTAAAACAAACCCACCATCTCACAATCATCTTTTTTTTTTCTTCTTTTTTTTTGAAGGTCATTTATGCATATACACCCACTAAAGTTAACTATTGAGAACATATGCATAGCTAACAGGTTTAAGGTGTTTAAGCAGTATATTTTTAAAGGCATGTCTAGTTAGATTATATGTAAAAGAGTATAATGAAGGTATAGGTGTAATGGAGCTTTTCTCCTTGGCTCGTAACTTCAGCAGTAATAGGGTCAGGCCAGTGTGCAAATGGAAATGTAGGAAGGAACTGTCCCACTACTTGCAAAATGTCCTAAAAGTAGGTCAGGTTGCACTGCAGAGAGAGAGACAGATAGATACAGAATTTTCACTTTCATATGCATCTAAACAAGCCCAGGCAAAATAAGCATAGGAAACAGTTTGACAACACAAAACTACATAATTTATTCTGATTTTGTTGCTGCAAAAGGACATCAGCCCTTCTGTATAAGATAATAACTAGTAACATAGTACTTGTTTTGGGCATTTATTTGAAATGGAAATGTTTTGTAACATTATAAATGTCTTTACAGTCACTTTTGATAATTTTAATGCATTATTTTTGAATAAAAGTATTAATTTCTCAAAATGTTAACTGAACCCAAACATTTGAACAGGGAACGGTACCTCTGTATTTGACCTTTTACTGTATTTCTCAGACAAGGTGTGTACACATTACCATTCAGAAGTATGGGGGATGTTTATAAATATATAATATTCTTATTACTCCATGCATATCACATTTTATTTATAGCACACTGGTCAAGTAAGCAGCGCGTTCCGGGGTTTGTAGGATCACAGAATTTGCTTCTCCACTATGAATAAATCGCCATCAGAATCCATGAGTTTTATCACTGAGGTGGCATGTAAATGTACTTTTACAGATGTCCCCTTGAGAAACGTTTACCAACCGATTAGGGCTGTACTCAGACGATCATCACAAACACCTGAGACGTCACCCCAAATCTTGTGCACACTGAGTCACCACTTCCTCCACATGCAATAATATCCTCTCTTAACACATTCAGACGTGACATTTCACCGCCGCTCTCTGTAAACAGCCTCCCCGTAGGTATTGTTCTGAAACTGTGTGGTAAATCACGTGTGTGCATGGTTTTCTCTTCACTCGGATGGGCCTCTGTGAAGTTCCCACCCTCCACACAGGCCTCCTACTATACAATCCCCATTCTTCTTTCTGCCATCTCTGTGTGCCAAACCAGCCCATAGTAGTGCCAATAGGGCTCTTTTGTGCCCGAATGGCATGGCTTTGTCTAAGGGCAGTGGGCTGTGCAGTTTACACTGGGAGCGAAGCCTGGTCCATGCCTATTCAGTAGGTTCTGCCCCTCATTTAGGTGCTGGGGTTATTCAGTGTGAGGTGGCAGATTTCCCTCATTCAGTCCCTGCAATCTGCCCGTTAAGCCAAGATGCATCTGGGGCTAATGACACATCTGGGGCTCATTAAAACTGCCTAATGTGCGCTCACTCCCTTTAGCTTCTCTCCTTCTTATCCATTGCTGTTTCTCTCTTTCACTTTCTCTGACCCCATTTTTCACATTCTTTTCCTTTTTTCTTTTCAATAAGTACATTTTTTTTTAGACTTTCATGCTGAACCAAGTCCTACTTTATCAATTAACAAGTAATTCATTATTGCAAGCTACTGATGGAGTAATTGTATTTGTTCATAGACAGTGTAAAGGGCAGATATTAAGAGGGGAAATTGCAATATATATTAATATTGTCTGTTAAAATTATTGTTGATTTGTTAAGCGTTGTCATTTTATGTGTTAGTTCGTTTTTTTTTTTTTGGTCAAAAGACAATATATCAGAAGCCTGATATTTAAAGCTGATATGTAACCTACCTCTGGTGCTTCTATATTGTAATAAATTACCAGTAATAGATACAAAATAAATAAATATTCAGTTTGTTGTTGTATATCTTTATTTTTAGTGTTTTTAGGATGATTATTTAGATTGTTAAAAAGTAATAAAAAATAATTTGTAAATAATTTTAATATTTATTGGGGGCCCCTAGTTGAGAACCATTTAATTAGACAAAATAGTATAAAATTTAAATATATCAGCCATAATTTATTATGTTTATTTTTTACTCAAGCTAAAACGATGTCATTGTCAGATTTTATCGCTAAGTTTGAAGCATTATGAATTTTTGAAGCATGACAAGTTTTGTAGATTTGTTTCGGAGATTTTGCTTTTCCCTCATTCTAATAGATAGGATTTGTATTTGTATGCATGTAGATTTACAGTAGTCAGGTTAGATTACTTATTTAATTTTTTATAAACATAATACACTTCTAATTTATGAACAATTTAATGCATTGTCTGCCCCAAATAATTTTCATTGCCCAAGTAGGAAATAGCTGCCCAACCAAGATGGCTGCTGATTGAACTGACTTACCTTATGGGGAAGCATTTGGTGTGAAGGTCATGAAATGGATGACGGACTTGTGTGTTCTACTCTGCTAATGGATGAAGTGTGATGCTGAGAGGCATATGGCAATAAAGACTGGACTGATTTCAACCTGGGCTGACAGAAGTGTGAAAACAGACCCAGATGTCCCTATCATGAGCTTTCATTTAAAGCTTTTCTTGATTTTCATTTTTTTTTTTTTTGGCACTGGGTGCATGTTGTAGTTTCCGTTTGTCTTTAGCTGAATGAATGTATATTGGATCTCTGCTGTTAACATTTAGTGTTGGTGGTATTTAACTTGGCATGTTAAAGGTGAAAGCCTCAGCTGTTCATGGTGCTGTTACCGCTTTCAGCACTCGTGTTAACTGCTGCCAGCCGTGACCGTGAACCTCAGTGTTTACTTTGGATCATAAACCTTCTAATTTCACTCTTGTGCCTCTTTGCAACCCATGAGCTAGAGTAAATTTGGCCTGTGATTAGCCATTTGTTTTCGTTATATCATTAACCCTCAGTTATACCGAATAGATACCTATTAGGGTTGAGTGATATATTAAATATTCATGAAATACTTACATTGATTTTTGCTGGTGACAAAACATGATCTCAATGCACTTTTTATTTGCCCATCAAGTTTCCTAAAAACTAGAATAGACTGTTTAGACCTTTTCTTGCCGAGTAAGTATGATTGTTTTTATATTGGTATATTTAAAATTTTAAATGATTTTTCCTTGTGTTCAAATGGTGAAAAAACTATATAAATAAGTAAATAATTATTTATAATTTTTTTTTGCTGTAAATATACAGTAAAAGGTCAAATAGCATTGCCATTACATTCAGTTCAGACTTACAGACTTACCCTCCATTGTTAATACAGTGGCTCATTTTCAACAAAACTCTCCTTGTATTTTCAGGTGGACTTTCCCACTTCTTCTTTCGAAGTGCGCTTCAGCACCCCCGCTCCTGCAGAGTTCAGCCCCCAGTACGAGTTCTCCCGTCTGGACCAGCTCAGCCAGAGGCAGCTACATGATGTCTTGCACAAGAAGTCCCTTTTTTGGTGAGTTGGAGGTCTGGTAATCCTAAAGCAACTGTCTTGATCTAATTATTTGTTTTACTGTTTTAATGTTTTCAAGATCTTTCCATGAATGGGGAAAAAAAGAATTTTCCTTTCTCTGTCAACATTTAAAATGCTAAATATACCTTGTAATACTTAACATTGCATATTTCCTATTAGATTAAGACAATATTCCCTCTTTATTTCAACCACTACTGTGCCAGGTTTTTAATCCAGCTGGTTTTTCCTGAACCAGGAAACCACTATTGTCCTCATTTTAGAACAACTCTTGTGTGACTGTGTGTGTGGACTGACACAAAATAGATTGGACAGATCAAAATTAAAATTGACAAAGCTTGATGTGCATTTATTTAATGACACCATGTTAGCTACTCCAGCTAAGTAATATTTAATTATTAAATTAAATGAAATAAAACAATGAATATTTATTATATATTTAATTTAATTGTTAAATGATTAAAGGGATAGTTCACCCAAAAATGAAAACTCTGTCGTTAATTACTCACCCTCATCTTGTTCCAAACCCGCAAGAGCCTTCGTTCGTCTTCAGAACACAAATGAAGATATTTTTGATGAAATCCAAGAGCTTTCTGACCCTGCTTAGACAGCAACACAACTGACACGTTCAAGGCCCAGAAAGGTAGTAAGGATATTGTTAAAATAGTTCATGTGACATCAGTGGTTCAACCGTAATACTTTATGTGCACAAAGCCCAAGCTTCCACTGACTTGATAAGCAAACATTGACATAACAATGTTTGCTTCTCTAGTCAGTGGAAGCTTGGACTGATTCTGAAAGAAGTTTGTAGATCTTCTGACTGATCACTTGCTCAAAACCAGCAACATTTTGGTGGAAAAGAAATTGCTGAAAGCTGGTTCTCAGGTTCTTTGAGCCTGAGAGTTAAAAATCATTTACATCTTACTTTCTCATTCTAGCTCAGTCATGGAATGCACATAGTAAGCGTTCATACTGTAAACTGATAAACAGAGAATGCAGTGGGATGATATACAGACATGAAGGTTATGAAAACTGCATCTTCTCCAAGACAAGGATTGATTAAGTGTAGCTGCCCCCTCAGATAACCAGTTAATGCAAATTCAGATTCAGCTGTTGTTACGCATTATTCATATTTCAGTGACACACAGCATGAAATCTCTTTTCCGGTCCCAAATGAGCATGTCTGCATGGGAGCAGAGGTTGAAGAAGCTCAGAGTGATGTTGAGGTGCTGATCAGACACTTATGAGAGGATGAAACTGGTGTCAGATCCTTCCTTGTCGCTAAGAGTTTAGACACCCAGCATTACCCACTTCATTTTGTCTTCTGTGTTACTCTTTGTTTTCCCATCTCATCCCTCCTTTCAAGTGACAGTGGGAGGAATAGCGGCATTCATGCGGAGTTGGAAAAGTTGGAATGTGAGAATGGTAGTCTGATGGGAGGGGGAGGAAAACAGGAAATGAGTACATGCACACATGGTTTTAAAATTGCACAAATTATATATTTACAATGAGCATATACTGTACAGTCATGGCCAAAAGTTTTGGCTGTGACATAAATTTTGTGTTTTGCAAAGTTTTCTGCTTAAGCTGTTGTGGTGTTCATTCACATTGTTTCTATATTATTTTTTGATCCAGCTAACCAGCTAACATTAATTGACTAATATCAGTAGCACATGTGAAAGAGTGAAAGAGTACTAGTCAGGTTAGTCACTATCATACTAATTAGATTGTAAGAGCAGACTGATTGCTATAAAAGGAGGGGAAGAAGCACTTCCAATCATTGTGTTCTTGTTAGCAATGGTTGCCTCCAAAGAAACAGGTGCAGCCATCATCGCTTTGCATCAAAATGGCCTCACATGCAAGGAAATTGCTACAAAGAATATTGCACCTGAAAGAACCATTTACCGGATCATCAAGAACTTCAAGGAGAGAGGTTCGATTGCAGTGAAGAAGTCTTCAGGATGTCCCAGAATGTCCAGCAAGTGTCAGGACCGTCTCCTCCTGAGGAGTCCGCTACGGAATCGTGTGTCACCAGCAGTGCAGAGCTTGCTCAGGAATGAAAGCAGGTTGGTGTGAGAGCATCTGCACACATAGTGAGGCCAAGACTTTTGGACAACGGCCTGGTGTCAAGAAGGGCAGCAAAGAAGCCACTTCTCTCCAAGAAAAACTTCAAGGACAGACTGAAATTCTGCAGGAAGGTCAAGGATTGGACAGCAGAAGACTGTTATTTTCTCTGATGAAGCTCCCTTCCGACTGTTTGGGACATCTGGAAAATCGATTGTTCGGAGAAGAAAAGGTGAACGCTACCATGAGTCCTGTGACGTGCCAACAGTGAAGCATCCTGAGACCATCCATGTGTGGGGTTGCTTTTCAACCAAGAATGTGGGCTCTCATAATTCTGCCCAAAAACACTGCCATGAATAAAGAATGGTATCAAAACATCCTGCAAGAGCGACTTCTTCCAACGGTCCATGAGCAATTTGGTGATGATCCGTTTTTTTTTTTTCCAGCATGGTGGAGCACCATGTCACAAAGCAAGAGTGATAAAGAAGTGGCTCGAAGATCATTACATTGAAATTTTGGATCCGTGGTCAGGCAACTCCCCAGATCTCAATCCCATAGAGAACCTGTGGTCAGTCCTCAAAAGGCGAGTGGACAAGCAGAAGCCCACAAATTGTGAACAACTCTGAGAACTAATAAGGCAAGAGTGGATCGCCATCAGTCAGGATTTGGCCCAGAAGCTAATATCCAGCATGCCAGCACGAATTGCAGAGGTTATGAAGAACAAGGGTCAACACTGTAAATATTGACTCATTATATATTTTTTTGCCAATAAAAGCCTTTAAAACTTATGATATGCTTATCATTGTTTTTCAGTATACCATAGAAACATGTGGGAAAATAATCTACAAATACTGAAGCAGCAAACTGCAAAACACAAAATTTATGTCACTGCCAAAACTTTTGGCCACGGCTGTACTATTGAAAAGTAGAAAAAAAAAGATGAATACTTTCACTGCAAAAAATGGCTTATCTTACTTAGTATTTTTGTCTTGTTTCTAGTCAAAATATCTCAAAATTATTTTACTAGATAAGCCAAGTGACTTAAGATATTTAGTCTTGTTTCCAGGGG
>NW_015548296.1:204436-240355 GCF_001515605.1 Sinocyclocheilus anshuiensis
CTGCCATGAATAAAGAATGGTATCAAAATGTCCTGCAAGAGCGACTTCTTCCAACAATCCATGAGCAATTTGGTGATGATCTGCGCATTTTTCAGCATGATGGAGCACCATGTCACAAAGCAAGAGTGATAAAGAAGTGGCTCGAAGATCATTACATTGAAATTTTGGATCCGTGGTCAGGCAACTCCCCAGATCTCAATCCCATAGAGAACCTGTGGTCAGTCCTCAAAAGGCGAGTGGACAAGCAGAAGCCCACAAATTGTGAACAACTCTGAGAACTAATAAGGCAAGAGTGGATCGCCATCAGTCAGGATTTGGCCCAGAAGCTAATATCCAGCATGCCAGAACGAATTGCAGAGGTTATGAAGAACAAGGGTCAACACTGTAAATATTGACTCATTATATATTTTTTTGCCAATAAAAGCCTTTAAAACTTATGATATGCTTATCATTGTTTTTCAGTATACCATAGAAACATGTGGGAAAATAATCTACAAATACTGAAGCAGCAAACTGCAAAACACAAAATTTATGTCACTGCCAAAACTTTTGGCCACGGCTGTACTATTGAAAAGTAGAAAAAAAAGATGAATACTTTCACTGCAAAAAATGGCTTATCTTACTTAGTATTTTTGTCTTGTTTCTAGTCAAAATATCTCAAAATTATTTTACTAGATAAGCCAAGTGACTTAAGATATTTAGTCTTGTTTCCAGGGGGAAAAAAAACAAAATTAAGTGCATTTTGCTTAAAACAAGTAAAATTATCTGCCAGTGGGGTAAGTAAAATATTTTTAAAACAAGAGTATTTTACTTACCCCACTGGCAGATAATTTTACTTGTTTTATTGTTTACTTGCAGTGTTTATGCATTAATCAAAAATAACATAAAAAAATGTATACATCAAATATATTTATAATGTTCCAAAAAATATTTTTCAAATAAATGCTGTTTTTTTTTTTCTTCGACTTTCTATTTATCAAAAAATAAACAACAATCAATCAATCAATAGGGGTTTTCTCAGAAATATCAAGCAGCACGACTGCTTTCAGCAATGATAATAATGGGAAATAATGTTTTTACTGTATTTTTGATTACGTAAATGCAGCCTTGGTGAAAGTAAGACTGCTTTAAAAAATTTTTTATAGAGTATATATACTCCGTATAGAGTTTTATAGTATAATGTTTAATATCTATTATTATGATGCTATTATATTACATTAAATGGAATATATAATTATTATCTGTATGTGAAAATCATTTCCTTATTGTGCTTTTATGGGTCAGGTCTTTGTTTATTCTATTCCCTATGTTTGAATATGAGGACATTTCTGGTGCTCAGCAGGGCTTGGTGCTCTACAGTACTCACTTTGTTACAGTCAACTTTAGACAGCTGATGTGGATATCCTCCCCAGCTGGCTCTGTTCCTCTTCTTTCTCTTTCAGCTGTTTTTCCGCTCTGCCTCTGGTGCTCAGAGCCTGTGGAGCGCTGAAACATTTGCTGCACTGTAAAATCTGGAGCCACACCAGCCTGGAAATATTCAGTCATAAATTATCTCCAGCTCTCAGATCAAAGGTTGAGCATTTGAACTGGGTGTGAACTGTCTGATCTGGCTTGTGTCAGCAGAGAGTTAATGTTTCTTCTCTTTGGTTGTAAATATATAAACCATGGTGGGCGTTTAAAGGCAGTTTATCGATTCTAGAAACATTTGTTCCTATTATGGTTGCTCATTTTCATTTTTTTTTTTTTTTTTTATAGAAAGTGCTATTGACAAATTATACCTCATTGTGTAGCTTTTTTTGAGGGGTGATCTGATTTAAGATTTTCATCTTGTGAACAATAAAATGGGCAAAAAGAAAATAAAAATCCAACAAATTTACACTACCATTGTAGAATTTGGGTTTTAAATTTGGTTTTTGAAAAATCTTTTTTGAATATTTAATTGAATGCAGTAAATGGTAATATTGTGAGATATTACTATTGAAAATAACTTTTCTATTTTAATGTAATATTTAGATATATGCTTTATTTTAATTCTGAACCCCAAACCCTAGCAGCTACCCAGAAAACCCTAAAAATTGCATGGTAACATGCTAGAAAAACACCCACAACACCCTTAAATTGGAAAGTTTATCTATCCACCCAAAAGTTTGTACAAATCTAGACATCTCTCTTTTTTGTTCCAGCAAGAACACTTATTAAATTTAGTATTAGATCAAGCCCATTAAGTTGTCCTTTTCTATAGTGATTGATTCGCAGAAGGGCCTCTGGGTTGCCTTGGGCAACTGCAGCCAGAAATCAATACTCCTCCAGCCTCCTGTGAATCGTGGGATATGTAGTCATCTAATGACAGTAGTGTTTGCATGTTGCCGTGAAGAGTGTGGGTGTGACCGTATGAGGCTTTCAGAACCCTTCCCCCAGTATATTGAGCTGTTTGACTCTGTATGATTACGGCCCAGCAGGAGCAGCGGTAATTTGATCCAGGGGTCCTGCCCTACGGCTGTCATCCCTAGAGGGAGAAGCCACTCCCCAACATCAGTTCATAAGCCCGCAGAAAAACACAGTAGCTAAACAGTGGAGCTAATAATGTGTGTCTGCTTTAACAAATGATGTCCAACCACATGCTAGGATGAAGGACGCAAACACATCATGAAGTGTTTTTAAGCAGGGATGGTGTGTGTACAGTCTATAGCTAGCTGTTGTCGATCCTCTGTTTTCAAATGTTATTCATGAAAATTCAGTAGTTTAACTTGGCTTTTTGTAGTGTTTACCTCTGGACTCTGTGGGTTTGGTGCATCAGTGTAGAAGAAAATATGCAGCATAAATTACCTAGAGATTGAGTGTGGTTATTTTCCATCCTTTACTGCAGTGAGAGCCCACGCACGGACACCTTCCTGGACACGTTATGCTGTCTTAATTGCTGTATCAGTGTCTTAATTTTGTCAAGATAGAAAGATTACTTTCTTTATCGGATTGGGTAATCGTGTTTTTGGACTATGATGTCATGTAGATGACAGATTGCAAACCATGGCTGCTTGTCTGGAAACAACATTAAAGACTTTTATGTTTGCTGTATGCTTGAGCTGTCATGAGAAATGTCTGTAGATATGTATTCGTTTCCATGAAACCGACCATCAGACCGATGGATTGGAAAAACAATATGAAAAATAATATATTTAATGAATAATAATAATAATAATAATAATACATTTCTTTATTTGACAAGATGTTTATTGTTTGTGCCGAAATGGAGTAAAAACAAACTTGTACAGCTCTTTTAAAATACATTTTAGATACATTTTGCAATTTTGCATTTATTATATATTGTCATAATATAATGTGTTAGGCATGTCAAATGATGGCACTTGGCACGTACAATATGTTGTAAAATAAAGCAAAATAAATATTTAAAATAAAAATAAATATTTTATATCAATATATATATATATCTATCTATATCTATATAATTAAATACCGGTGTACTGTATATATAAAACACACTTTAATTTTTTAAAATTTTTTGTTTAATTATTTTAAATTAATAATTTTAAATAAACAATTTCGTTTGTGCCAACATGAAATAAAAACAACAAAACTTGTACAGCTCATTTTGCAATTTTGTATTTATTGTGCATCTCAAAATATAACCCGTTGCACATGCAATAAGTTGCAAAATAAAGAGAAAAGTATTTAAAATAAAGTAAATATTTTATCTAAAACAAATATATATTTAAAACACTTTTATTATTATTTTTGATTATTACATTATTTTCAATAAATTATTATAATAAACAATTTTTTAAATATTTATTTTCCATTTGCAGCATGTTGCATGCTCGTGCAAGTGCCATAATTTATTGACATAAGATATATAATAAAGACATTTTTATATATTTGTATGTAGAAATGTACATAAAATACATATACAATGTCTTTATTTTTTCTTTATATAACTGATTTATTATTTAAATATTTGTTTTAGAAGTTTGAGAGTGCTGTACACATTTGTTTACTCTTACTTGCTAACTTTTATTGTTGATCCATTCATCTAGGTTGACTCCAGAGGACCGGCGTCTTTTGTGGGAGAAGCGTTATTTCTGCCACGTGGAAGCCAGTCGTCTGCCGCTGGTCCTGGCCAGCGCGCCTAGCTGGGAGTGGGCATGTCTGCCTGACATCTATGCCCTGCTCCGCCAGTGGGGATGCATGAACCACCTGGACACCCTAGGCCTGCTGAATGCCACGTGAGTGTTATGGTAACCATGGCAGCAGCTTGCTTCATTGTTTAGCTGGAAGCTAAGCAGAGTTTGCCTGTCCTTCAGCGGTTGGCAGTCAGGCTGATTTGAGTAGCCCATGAAGAATTAACCTTTAGATTTGTCCAGAAGAGCACATGTGGAGCGCAGATATCCAATGGCTACTCTCAACATTTACTGACATGGTTTTAAAGCTTTGTTGGTGTTAAAAATAAAAGCAGCTTAACCAAGAACCACCAGGGTGGTCTACTAGCTCTAACAAGGTTGACCAAGATAGGGTAGTCCACCAAAAACTGAAAATTCTGTCTTTTACATCCCCTTATGTCATTCCAGACCTGACTTTATCTTTCTGTGGAACATAAGAGGTTATTTTGATGATTGTTGTTAACTAAACCGTTTCGGTTCCCATTGACTTCCATTGTATTTTTTGCTGATACAATGAAAGTCAATAGGGCCTTTCGCACCGCTTTAGTTCCAGAACTAAATGTACAGTACTAAAGTACTGGGACGATTTTGCACGAACTATTTCCCAGTACTATTTAAAGGGTTGCATTCGCACCGACAGTGTGTACTAGGAACCGGTCGACAGCGACGTCATTTGTGCACGGCGTTCAACAACGGAAACAAAGAAAAACAACGTTAACAACAGGATGGAGGATGCTGTGATCGGAGCTGTGTTTTTGTTGTGTCTCGCTTGTGCTGGTTAGACCCTGCTCCGGAGTAGGAGCTAATTTGGTTCTGGAAAAAGGCAGTCCGGTAGTAAAATCGCTCCCAGTTCCGGCGGTGCGAAAACGCCAAAAAGTGGGTAGTTCCACAATTAGTTCTGGTACTATGAAAAGGTTCCTGTGGTGCGAAAGGCCCTAATGGGAACCGAAACTGTTACCAACATTATTCCAAATATCATCTTTTAGGTTTAGCAGAAGAAAGTCAGTCATACACAATTAGAACAACATTAGGGTGAGTAAATGACAGAATTTTCAGTTTTCAGTGAACCTGTCCCCTTGACTTCGACCTAACCAGCTGGTAGCACAACTGATCAACCACCTAAACCAGCTTGAACTGGATAATGACCATATATGACCAACACGAAACCATGTAAATCCATCAACCGTTTTGAAGTGTCCCAGATATTTCTCATATACATTTTCTAAATGCATTTTATAGTGCCCACAAGCCAAAACAGCACCATAAAAGTACACTTTCGTTTAAAAAAAAAAAAAGAACGAAATGTCCATTTTGATTTCATGGTGTCTTTAATGTCCCAGGTTTCCAGATCAGGAGTGCAGACGGACCGCGGTACAGTGGATGGACTCCATCTCTGATCCTGAGCTTTTGGATTTCCTTCCTCAGTTAGTGCAGGTAACAAAGGCCTTGTATCTCACTTCCTTTCATGCTCTTACTCTATTCCATCCTTTCCCATTGACCTTGATCTATATCCTATCTTTTTTACCTCCCGTACTTTTTGTTCTCCCACCCACCCCATCCAACAAACTGCTCTCAAACACTTTCTCTTTGTGCAGGCGCTGAAGTACGAGTGTTATCTGGACAGCCACCTGGTGCGTTTTCTGCTGAGGAGGGCCATCGGGGATGTGCGCATTGCTCACTACCTCTTCTGGTGTGTCCTCTACCCTCTGATTATACTTAAAAACCCAGTGCCCTTATATAGAGCACATATACTGATAAATCAGGTCATGCTGGTTTGTGCACTCACATTCAAGATTCGTCTATATAAACTGATGAGATTTGATTCCTTATATAGTAATGAGATTAACCTGTCAGCACCATGAATGCAGGAGAATTTTTATACACATTAAAGTCATGCACATGTAGATTCACATACTGACTGATTGAGTGTCTATGAAATCAGCTTACAGCTCCACCTGCTGTATAGATGAGGTCATTTTTAAGAGAAAAATAAATAGACAGCAGTTTTATTCAGAGGTGTGTCTAACTGATTTATTTAAAAATGTATCACCTGAATGTATTTTAGAATTTTTGTCTAGTGTACATCTGAAATGACTTTTATAACCTTTTGTTAATTGTATACCTTGATGCTGGCATGGCGTTAAAAAGTGAATAAATAAATAAATTAAGAGAAAAATACATTATTTTATTAAGAATAATTATTATTAAAAATGACATTAGGATTTTGCATGGTGACTTTCTATTCAGAAAAATTAAGCTAATATTTCCCTACAAATAAAATACACATTCTCTTATTACTGTAACATTATAAAGATGTATATATTAATCTTTCTAATTTTTTAAAGTATTTATGCATCATGGTAGCATATGTTGTACTGCCTTATAATTAACAATTATTGCTTTTATTTAATACATTTATATTAAATTAAATTTAAACATGTCTTACTAAGAAAGGAAAAAATACTGTAAAGTAATAAGAATCATCATTTAAAAATGAGAAAGGTAATACTAGATGCATCACAGTTATAAGAAATGGGTGCTTAATTGCTTGAAAAATGTCACAATGTGAAACATTCTAAAGCTTCCTAATAGCAGATTACATGTTCCCTATAAGCAATCTCACTGTAAATCTGATAAAAGTCATAGGACTTAGTCAATGTTCGTTTGTCTGTCTCTTTGTAGGTTGCTGAAAGATACTCTTCAGGACTCTCAGTTTAGCGTGAGGTATCAGTATCTGCTGGCGGCTCTTCTCTGCTGTTCTGGTCGTGGTTTGAGGGATGAGTTTGATGGGCAAAGCTGGCTGGTAAACATTCTGGCTAAAGTGGCGCAGCGTGTTAGAGACTCTTCGCCTTCATCCAGACAGGTCAGCTTCACAATTCCTCATTTACACCTGCATTGTTATTTTAGTATTATTTATTTACTATTATAGTATTTTTTAAGATCTTGCATTAGCTGTGATTTTTTTATTTATTTTCAGTTTTCTTTTTAATTTTAGTTTAAATGTCATTGTATGTGCTTTTGCCTTTTTTCTTTTAGAATTCGGGTTCAGATAAAAAATTTAGTTTTAATTTTAGTACTTATTTAGTTGAGTTAGCTGTCATAGAAACATTTATAATTTAATTTTTTTTTTAATTAATTGAAATACTTTTAGATTTGTTTAGTTAACAATAACAACAGTTATCTATTTCAGAAGGTCCAATCAAGTGAACATTGCAAAAATTGTAGGACTTCATCATAAGGCCTCCCCTTAATATCCGATCACAGGAAATGTCTTTTTAAATGCATGTGGTATTAAAGAGTAAAAGATGTCTCATGTGATCATGTGACTACATTTAAATAGAGCCTTGGGGGTTTTCTGATGAGGAAAATTACCTACAAAAATAATTTGCTAAAAAGAGCTGGCTTCTAAATTTCTCATTTGGTTGATGGCTGTAATGCTCCTACTATTTTTAGCTTGAAAGAACAGGTCTGTGCCAAAGACTGATTGTTGATCCCTAAGACGCATTTTAATGTTCTCCAGACAGCCTGGTCAGCACAATAATCGTGGTTTGTCTTTTGTCTGGTGTTCAGGCTATTCTCCGGGAGGGGCTGGAGGAGGTCAAACAGTTCTTCTCTATGAACAGCACCTGTCGACTTCCCCTGAACCCGGGCCTGCTAGTCAAGGACATCAACATACAGGTACAGGTTGTGTCTTTCTATATCAAGCGTGTGGAGGTCATTGTATTGTTCTTGTTGACACATCAGAAACAAAATGTATCTCTCATTCTGTCTTCATGTAGTCTTGCTCCTACTTCAACTCTAATGCAGTGCCTCTCAAGCTCTCGTTCCAGAACCAGGATCCTTTAGGAGACAACATCAATGTCATCTTTAAGGTACCGCCTTCTCATGTTTTTGTACATTATGGATCATTGGTTCTGCATTGAAACAGTTTTTCAGATGTTGTCTTGGTCGTGGGTTTTCTCACTCAGTCTGGAGATGACCTGCGGCAGGACATGCTGACGCTCCAGATCATTCGGATCATGAATAAGATCTGGATCCAAGAGGGACTTGATATGAGGATGGTGATCTTCCGCTGCTTCTCTACTGGACGAGGCAGAGGTAAATGCCCATCCTCCAAATGTTAACTACAGTATTTGCCATCCTAGAATTCATTTTAGGGTCATTTCCTACTTTATATGTATATACCCCACTATATAGACAATATCTAGACCGAGATTTAATTGTACACAATGTGAATTTTTCTAAGGATGTGAATGGAAGTCATTTTATAAAACCTCTTTGCCCTTGTCTAGGCATGGTAGAGATGATTCCCAATGCAGAAACCCTGAGGAAGATCCAAGTTGAGCATGGAGTGACTGGTTCCTTCAAAGACCGGCCTTTGGCAGACTGGCTGCAGAAACACAACCCCACTGAGGACGAGTATGAAAAGGTACAGCTGTGCTCTGTAGTAGCATCACACTACATTTGCATTTGCTAAACCATTATGTATGTGCAAACTGTCTTTTGCCATGACGTGAAAATGATCCATGCCTGCTTAAGTTGCATTGGATTGCATCATGTTTATTTTGCATGTCCTAATGATATGGAAATTAGTTTTCACATTTGGTGATTTATAGCTTTGCTGACTAAAAGAGGTTAGTTCTAAACTAATTCTGTTGATTTGTTGTTTTTTCACAGGCGGTGGAAAACTTCATCTTTTCGTGCGCTGGTTGTTGTGTGGCCACATACATTCTAGGAATCTGCGACCGCCACAATGACAACATCATGTTGAAGACCAGCGGACACATGTTCCACATTGACTTCGGCAAGTTCCTAGGGCACGCACAGATGTTTGGCAACATCAAACGGTAGGAGCACAAAAAGAACATGAAAAAGAATTCCTCTGTCCCAGATTTTGATCACTGCAACAGTTTTTGTCTCAGAACAATGTAGACAACCTGCAACAACCTGTTTCATATTGTTTCTCTACAAAGGAACAGAAGAATGTTTTTGAGCTAAACCAGATCTGGGGTGTTAAGACAGATTTTAATCTTTTGTTTTTATAGGGACCGGGCTCCTTTTGTGTTTACGTCTGACATGGCATATGTCATCAATGGAGGTGACAAGCCATCCAGCCGTTTCCATGACTTTGTAGACTTGTGTTGTGAGGCCTACAATCTGATTAGGAAACATGCACATTTATTTCTCAACCTGCTTGGCCTGGTGAGTTCACAGATAACACCAGATACTTTTCTTAGTTTGTACTTTTAGGATGTATCCACAGAGTTGAGGTTAAAGGGGTCATATGACGTTGCTAAAAAAGAACATTATTTTGTGTATTTGGTGTAATGAAATGTGTTTATGTGATTGGCCGAATACCTCAAACGTGTGACTGAAATGTTATGCCCCTTACCATACTGTGATGAGACAAAAACATTAAAACCCATTATAAACGAGGCATTTGTTGCATCCAGTGGGGACATAATTACTGGTTCCACGCATCTACACTCTAAAGAGTGATGGAGTTATTCGCAGCCTGTTTGTTTGCAGACACATCAAAACCTATACTCCAAGCAAAGGCTATGTAAGTCTGCTGCATTTTAGCCCAAATCCATTTATATGCATCTCAGTGTTGATGTATTTTTTCCCTTCATGCAGTCTTATGTTGTGAAAGTGGAGCGGGAACAGGGGTCAACTTTAGTCCAAAGGACCTTTGAGGAATTCCATGAACTTCACAGTAAACTGCAGCTCATCTTCCCTTCCTCAAAACTACCCAGGTACAGTGTTGAAACCTGACAGAATTGTGAATTATATCAAATCAAAAGCTCACTAGCTTTAGCTCCGCGGCTAGCATTTACTCACCCTCAAGTTGTTCCAAATCTGTATGAGTTTCTTTGTTCTGTTGAACACAAAAGAAGATATTTTGAAGTATGTGGATAACCAAACAGTTGCTGTTCCCCATTGATTTCCATAGTATGGGGGTGGGGGGAGAAAGGATACTATGGAAGTCAGTGGGGACAGAAATAAATTCATACAGGTTTTAAACAACTTGGGCATAATGAAAATTTTCATTTTGGGGTTAACTATCCTTTTTTAAAAAAAAAACTCCTCTAACTGTAGTGAAAACTACTGCAGGTTTCTGTTATCAGTGCATATATTTAGTCTAAAAGATGTTGAACTATAGTCTATAAAGCTGTTCATTGTACATTTCTTCCCAGTACTGTTTGTATCAATGTATTGAGCAATGGTAATATTCAACCAGCCAATTATTGCAAAATAACCCCCTTCAGGGTCATGTAGTACTGGCTGAGTGGCAATACATAAGCCACGTGTAGCAGTGCTCTTCATGTAATTACATACCGCTCTTAATGTAATGTTCCCACAGCTTCCCCAGCCGCTTTGTGATTGGCCGGTCTCGAGGCGAGGCCCTGGCAGACAGGAGAAAAGAGGAGCTAAATGGATATGTTTGGCACTTGATCCATGTTGCTCCAGAGGTGGCACAGGTAACATTTGACCCCCGCTTACATCATTGGTCTTTATATATAATTCTTGCTCTCATAATCCATGTATATTAAAGGGGTCATATGATGCGATTTCTATTTTTCCTTTCTCTTTGGAGTGTTACAAGCTCTTGGTGCATAAAGAAGATCTGTAAAGTTGCAAAGACTAAAGTCTCAAATCCAAAACCTTAAACCGCATAAACACATTTCATTATACCAAATACACAAAATAATGTTCTTTTTAGCAGCATCATATGACCCCTTTAAGGTTCAAATGTTTGGGGTTGGTATGATTGACAAAACGTATTTCATGTTCACTAAGCATTTATTTGATAAAAATACAGTACTACAAACTGTAATCTTAACTTTTTTTTTATATTTTAAAACAGTTTATTCACGTGATGGCAAAGCTGAAGTTTCAGCAGCCATTACTTCAATCTTCAGTGTCACATGATCCTTCTTAAATCATTCTAATATGCTGATTCGCTGCTTAAGAAACATTTTTTATTATTATTATTATCTCTGTTGAAAACCGTTGTGCTGCGTAATATTTTTGTGGAAACCATCAATTTTTTTTCATGATTTGATGAATGGAAAGTTTAAAAACAACCACATTTATTTGAAATTGTTTTTGTTTTTTTGTAACATTATATGTTTTAACTTTTAAATTTGTTGCATCCTTGAAGAATAAAAGTATTACTTTCTTATATTTCTTACCCCAAGCTTTACAACAGTAGTGCAATTGAAAATAAAAGTTCACTTTTATATTGTGAAGTGCAAGCTTTCATTCACTAACCACACCACCATCCTTTTCTTTTCTGAATAATTATAATAGTCAATAGAATGTGTACAGCTTGCAATAATTAATGCGAGTTGTTCCAGTTTGACTGGCATGCTTCTTGGAAATTGTCCATGTTCTGTGAAAACAGACACATGTTGTCTGTAAACAGTCCACCCACAGGCCTATATCAGTATTTAGGCAGAACTGGCACTACCAGCTGCCAAACGGTGAACACTTTCACTTTCTCTGCTCTGTGCTGTACATGTTAAGAATGCGACCAGATCGCATGGCATACATACTATTACTGTGACTGTACACCTGCTTATTTTAGTGCCTGTTTATGAGGTAACGTAACATAACCCTCTTCTTTTTCAGTGTGACCTGATCTACACCTTCTTTCACCCTCTACCAAGAGATGAACGGGCAGGAAGTGTAGGAACTGTTGTTAATGCTCTCCATAATAAACCAGCAGGTATGCTTCTTTTCCTTATTTGTCTTATACACACCCACATACACTTGTTATGAATCATTCACCTTACACATGCTTACATATGTGATGGATTCAAAGGTCATGCAGTTCAGCCTGTCATCACAGCAAATCAGCATGAGTTAGTGTAAAGAAATTGTTTATGGGCCAATCAGCTGCAGTCCATGTGACCATGTCTGTGACTAAGTGATACACCCAGTACTTGGTCAGGGTTTTATCTTTTGACTACTAGTGCAATGTGCATGCAATCACACAACATAAGCCTAATGCACTGACATACTTGGTCTATGGCATCAAACATTTTGTAAACGCATCCATAGTTCACTCCCTGAGTTTATCACAACTAGTTACATATTAAATGTCATCATGAGTAAAAGCTGCTTTGTGGCAGCTGTTGCAGTCACGTTATCTGATTTGTGATAAAGGTCTCTGTTCAATAGGTTCATGTTCTGTCAGTCTGAGCTCTGGAAATCCAATTACTTTATTTACCTGACTCACCTTTAGTGTACCTTGCAAGTCAGATACACACACACACACACTTGTCCACACTAAATCCAGTTCCTCTTCTCCAGATGTGTCCTGGGCTCCTGTGCCCGGTACAGTAGCAGGTGAAGTGAAGCTCTCGGTTCTGTACAAGAGTGACAAGCTTTTCATTATGGTGATGCACATAAGAGGTTTGGTGAGTGTTTGACGTTACTCATATGCATATGCTTATAATGCACGTAAAAAAGGTTGAGTTGGCACTCACCAATGTGTTATGGGCGTTTCTTCAGCAACCCTTGCAGGACGGAACAGATCCTGATCCATACGTCAAATTGTACCTCCTCCCAGACCCGCAGAAAACTAGCAAGAGGAAGACCAAGGCAGCCCGGCGAACATGCAACCCCACTTATAATGAGATGGTGAGAAAACAACAATTTTAGATGGTACTCGTTTTTTAACAGTTGGGCTCCGAAAGTAAAAATCTTTTCTTCATAAGGAATTTTTTTTTTTAATGATTTGTGATTTTTTTTTTAATTTGTTTGTCATTTGCAATGCTTCATGGGATTGTAGTTCTATCCCTCAGAGCCATTAAAGGATTAGTTCACTTCCAGATTAAAAATGTCATCAAAGATGTTCATGTCTTTCTTTCTTTTGTCCAAAAGAAATTAAAGTTTGTGAGGAAAACATTACAGATTTTTCTCTATACATTGGACTTCAGTGGTAGCCAATGGGTTGAAGGTCCAAATTGCAGTTTCAGTGCTGCAGATTGTTTTACCTTTTTTTTTGTAAAGAGTGTTTGACTTTCTTTGCACGTTCGCTTTGTAAACACTGAGTCGGTGCTTTCGCCTGCATCACACGTGACCTTTCTGATGTAACTACATAATGCGTGAGATCGAGCTAGTGCAAGATGAGCATTTGTGGTTAAAAAGTATATAAATGTTACTTTTTTTTTAGAAAATTAGTTTCTTGGCTGGGATCGTGATCAGCCCTTTGAAGCTGCATTGAAACTGCAATTTGGACCTTCAACCCATTGGCCACCATTGAAGTCCAATATGTGGAGAGAAAATCCTGGAATGTTTTCCTCAAAAACCTTAATTTCTTTTCGACTGAAGAAAGACACTCTTAACAAAGGCTTTAAAAATTCCTATGGGGAAAAAAGCAGGCAGGCATGTTTATTTTATGCACTTTATTTTAATGATGAGTCTTGACTGACATCACTTCGACTTTTCTTTTGGCAGCTGGTGTATGACAAGATTCCACGTGGTGATTTGCAGCAGAGAACCATTCACCTGCGGGTACTGAGCGAGGGTGCATTCTGGGAGAACACCCTGCTGGGTGAAACCATCATCCAACTGAAGGACCTCACCCCGGGCCATCGCTGGGTTGGCTGGCACCAGCTTGGCGCTAGAAGCTCTGACATAAACCGCTAAGACTTGTGTGGAAGTGAAGGATTCTACTTGTGTCCTTCAGTGTGCATGTGTTTGTGTCTGTCTTTGCTTATGGGTCGGGAGTTGGAGATGCCCAGCTGCTCAGAAGGCTGTTTCCCCCAGTGGGGGTTTGTGTTTGCTGATTCTCCTACCCAGGAGACGTGTAGACTCGGTGATGGAGTGTCATCACTTGATAATGTTCTGGTGGGGAACCGTGCACCACGTGAACCAGATTCTGGATTTATAAAAAACGTTTCTTGGGTGACAAAAGACATTTGGTGACACAAGGACTGGTATAAAGTAATATTTAAAGAATAAATGACTTCCATGCGCCATATTTTTGGGGGGATTTCTGGAAAATTGCTGTCCATGAAACTACTAAGTCCCATTTTGTCTTCTTGAGAATGCTAATGGAAATTTAAGTTATTTTCTTTTTAAGATGTTTCTCTATATATACTCAATTTTGAGCTATGTTGTGTCTCGTGACATTAGTTATGTCTCTTTGTATCAGATTTTGCAGAGATTTACCTAGGAATTAGTAGCGAGCACCGCTTTTGTACTGTAAAGTTGGGTAATTTCACATTGGCTGTGGCATTTACCTGATCATGAAAAAGGGATGAACACTTGAGTCTTTGGCTTGAAATTGTGGAATTAACTTGCTCCATATAACCACTGCAGGAAATGACAAACAGAACAGAGTGAATGTAGATTTTTGATTATGTAAAATAGGTGGGTGCATAAAAACAAAACCATGAACAGTATATTGAACAAGAGCGACAAACCTTGAGGAATATGAATTTCTTTGCATAAGCCTCTAAGATTTGTTTCTTTCCAAAATGATGGCACACAATTTTATATGCAGGGAAGGCTTTTGAAGGGACTTGACTTCAGGGTCAGTGATTTTGCCTTGTTGAAATATAAACATAACTCACAAGGAAATTTCTGTTTGAAAATAGTTGATTTGCATGCTGTGAAATTTGCTACTGGATAAATATTGCATTTTTGCATTTGTTTGTCAAGTATATTGACCTCACATTTTTCCAAGTTTTATTGGTTAACTTTTTTTTAAAGGGGGAAAGAAATTAAAGCTTTAGACCGTAGTTCTGTCAGTATTTCCATTCCTCATTGGTATGTAAAACTGCATGTAAGTTAAATGCTAAACATACCACAGTAGCTTGTTTTTTCAATTTGTGCTTAAAGATTTTGCATTCCGATTTGCTTTACTTTGCACTCAGTTTGATTTTGAGAAGAACAACCTTATAGTTCACAGAAAGGGTCCAATTTAACCATGTGGCATTGATGTTTGTGTATAAAAATAAAAAAAAGGAAAACTATGAAGAAAACTGAACCTTTCCATTCTTAACTGAATTTAGATCTTTAAATCAATAACCTACAAGTTGAAAGTGCAACCCCTGTATGTCGAGGTGCTCTAACAATCCAGTAGCCTTATGATTATCCAGGTCAAAGCAGTCCCTGTTCTGTAGCTTTTTCTAACCAGACAAACCAGCTCCATTTCAGATATGAAGTACATTTTCTAAAATAGTGATCTTTCTTTCAAATGACGAATGGTTGTGTGTGTTGTATGGCACTACTGTGTGATGTTTAACCATGGGAAATGATAGTATGATTGCATGCCAACCCATAACGGAAAGCTGTTTCAGAAAAGCTATCTTTTTGTTGTGTATGTGCAGAAGAGTTTGGATTTAAAGGTATAGAATTTATATAACATCTGTGACCCTTATTTTAATTAATAAAGAGGATATGTGAATAAAATCAATGGGGTTGGCATACTGTAAATGCTTTGCGATTTATGGATTGTAAATGGGCTTTATCCCATTATATTCATTTTTAGACAAAAGATTTAATGTCTCTTCTCATTTCAAACCATGTTTTTCAACTTTATTTGCACTTAATAAATGCACAGGGAAACCGACTTGACACTTGGAGTTGTTCTTACCTTGCTACCAGTTTTCCTTTGGACCACAAACCTCTACAAAGATGGTGCAATGATCAATGCCAAATGATGAAACTTGTGCAAACACTAGTCTTGTATATATGTATGTTTACCCTGTTTGCATTTTTTAGATGTATTTGAGTAAATCCCAGTTGTGCATGACTGACCCCAACAATCTGCTTTACTGAGACACCAGTGACTTTATCACATATGCTGTTTTGGCTGTCATCACACTGAGGTAAGAATTACATCAGACTGGAGTTTATCATAAAGGCTTTAATTGCCTGTCTGAACAGTCCATGTTCTTTCACGTTACTCATTGTTCTGATACTCCTCTAGAGAATTATGATGACATAAATGTCTCATTTGTTCATGTTAATGTATCAAATTAAAACATTCCACTGAGACTAAGTTTAATCAGGACAGCCTGGGAATAAAATTCAGCTCTTTTTCAAGTAAAAATGATTGGAACATTGGAACTCATAGAGTACAGGGCCCGTATTCACAAAACATCTTAAGGCTAAAAGTAGCTCATAACTCGCCGATGTAGGAGAAAATCTTAAAAATAATGAGCATGTCAGTCCTAAATTTAAGACTCCTACATTTTTGCTCTAAGAGTATTTCACAAAGCGTTTTAGCACTAAAACTAGCTCCTAAATCTGTGAAACGTTAGGAGTAGTGAAGAGGACTCCTAAGTCACTAAGACCAAGCCACAAACTATTCTAAAAAAGCTGATGATTATGATTTTTTCATATAGCAAGCACAGTCAATTCTTCATGAAGCATAACTACTGTGCCTGAGGGATTCTGCACAGGCAGCTTCTCCAAAAAATGCTTTTCACCAAGGCACAAATGGATCTGTCAAATTCATGCTGAAAATATCACTGGACTTGGACTAGATTAGTCAAAACGACTAGAATAAAGCTCAAATAGATTTAGAAGATCCTGAGGGATTTATGTATGTATTGCCTGGACATTGCGTGACATGCACAGAACATCTTATATAACCAAGTTCCACGTGAGATCAGAATTTTACCACGGTCCCTTACAGCGCACCAGCGCTACTGAATTTTAGAGACGCTCCCTTACAGCTTTTCTGATGAAATCTCTCTGCTTTAGCTCCGCGGCTAGCAAGCGAAACGGCGACGTCAACGAGTCTGAATACCAAGTATTTCTATTTAAAACGAATTAAAAGTGAAACCGCTTTTTTTCGTAAATCTAAGGTGACTACTTTGACTCGATTTTGATGGTACAGCCGTTTTTTCTCCTACAATTCAGTATTTTCTTCCGAAAACGCGGCAGCTGGGCTCGATTGAGGTGACAGTAGACCAGACAGTTGAAGAACCGACGCTCGTTTCCCTTCAGACGTCAAAATGGCTTTTGTTTCAAGCTTTCATTTGGATTATACCAGCCTTTCTTACTCTTACACCACCTCAAAATACCTTTCCATTCCTTCTGCTGTTTCTACAACCCCTTCAAACCGAAATAAGTTGTGTTATTTTCCTCAGGACGGCACAGTTGGCGTTAATACTGCGGTCAATATGGACGTTGAAGCTGTTTGCGCGAGCCGGGTCGGACTCAACACAGCCTAAACGACATGGACACTTTCATTTACCCCGGAGAATATTTATCTGTACTCATGGATGGTATTAAGGGCTGAAAGGAATGAGAAACTGAGTGTTTTACTTTTTTCGTAGCTAACATTTAGCCATACATTAAAGCTTGGTACTAGCTGCGTTAGCCAGCTAAGGCCATATTTAGGTTGTATTAAAAACTGTTATGCTTTAGTAACATTTAGAGACACTGAAACCTAACATTCTAAACTCCATCTCTTTTATGCAAATGAAGTCTAAACTGTGTTTAAGGAGCGGCCACTTATAAAGGAAGTAACTAAAGTCAGTAGTTAGCTTGTAACGTTACTGTTTTTAGTTTCGTTTATGTCAACGCATTTCATATTTTTCAGAAGTATGAGCACACATGGACACTTTTCTCAAGTGGACACGCGGTCCGCGCGTGACAGTGACGAGCGCGCTGACAGCTCGTGGATAAGCGTCTTCTCTCTAGTTTCAAGGCCTGCGTGGTCTCTCCTGCAGAGGTATTTTCCCGGAAGAACGCAAACAGCATTTGAAATGAAGTCAAGCCTAGATATAGGAAACTCCCTGGCCCCTCTGAAAGTGGCATACTTCCAGTGCCAGCATGAAAACGCGCCTGGCGCGCCCTCTGGAGACCCAGGGACTCTTACCTGGTTCACGCACGATTCGTTGAGTGAACTGGGAATTCAGAGTACCTCCCAGAAAGATTTTAATCTTCAAAAGCAAGCGTCGGTCGGATACCTCAGAACGGCGAGAAACTTAATCACCCAGGTGTTACAGAACACGCAGGAAAAAAGGCGCGCGAAACCAGAAAACGGATGCGAGTTAAGTCCGGATATGCTGTCCGTGCGAACCCCAAACAGCTTGCGGTGGGGCGGATTTTTGGAGGCCGATGACAGACCTCCGAACTGGCTGCTAAACGTAGCACAAAGCAGAAAAGAGACTGATACGAGCTTGCAGCATTGTGGAGAACATCACAGTGTAGGCTATTGTCAAAGTGATGATGGGCGGTCAGTGCACAACGAAAGCACTGGACCCTTGTGCTCTAAAGAGCTAACCCACAATGTAAGCCTGCCCAAAGGAGAATCCCTCCCAAACTCATACCAGCTTCCACTAGATGTTGAGCAGCAACTACTGGTTTGTAGTAGAGCCTACAATGAGGTGACAATTTTGACTCCAGACCAAGATAATGGCTACTCCAGCTTGGAGGAAGAACACTCAAATAGTAAGCTTCACATGAAGCTGCTTTCCCAGGAACAGGAGGTGTCGGAAACAGCCAGCCCTGTTGCCTCCGAGGACGGCTCATCTCAGACTAACACTACAGGGAGCGAGCTCCATAGTGAACCTGTCACTAGTGAGGTTGAAATTAAGGAAAGAGAGGAAGAGGACTCAAAAAAGAAAGCAGAAACCGTTCCAGCTGCTGAAAACGTGCCCTTTTTGGCCGCTTCTCAATGTCAAAACAAGGTCATTGCCTACATCATGGGCAGCCCTTGCAGCGGCGAATCCGAATCGGAGGATGATGGCGATTGGGATAGTAATGACGATGATGGCTTTGACAGCGAAGGCTCATTCCACTTCTCAGATTCTGAGGACCTAGATGACAGCGACGATGAATCTGAGGAAGATTCGGATGGAGAGGAGGCCGACTCTGAGACTGAGAGGCTGTGGAATTATCTGTGCCAAAACGGAGATCCCTATAACCCGAGGAACTTCACAGCTCCCATAAGGACAGCCTCCAAGCCAAGCCCTGCGACTACAGACTCTACGGTCTCAGAGTCTCCGCCAGTGCATATGTCCTCCCGGCTTTCGCCTCCTCCATCGTCACCCTCACTCTCAGAGAATGAGTCCAGCGAAGACGCCTGTGAGATGGATGAGGAAGAGAATCGGAGATTGTGGAACTCTTTCAGCTGCGCAGCAGATCCTTACAGCCTCCTCAACTTCCAGGCCCCCGTACAGACTCGAAAAACCCCCAAAGGGTGCTGGATGGAGAAAGTGCCTGGAACGCCTCGCTACAAGAGAGAGGAGGCTGAGGAGAGGCTGGACAGTGGATTCTCAGAGATTCCCCGTGTGCCATGCTCAAGCAGTGCTACGGCTGTTCAGCTGAAGAAGGTTTGTATAACATTGACCTTAATTAATGCATTAACACATTCCAGTCTGAAACTACTTATACAATTAGCTTTCTGAATGTTTTGTTTGTTTGACATAGGTGTGACATAGTGAGGTAGACTTAAGAACACCTTATTATGTCTGGAATGGCAAAATGAATCAGATGGAGTCAGTTATTCCTCCTTTGACTCATTCAGTTGTTATTAGTCTAGCTATAAACTATAAGTCCAGTTTTGTTGCAGTTTTGTCCACTTTATGTTTAAAAATCATTGCAAATGCTTATTCAAATCCTGGTTAAGTTCATTTTTAAGGGACCGGGCAAGCAATTTCCTTAAGAAAGTCAATTTTAAACAGGCAACATGCTCTTTTTAATAATATCTATGTTGTTTTAGATAAGATAAGAATTTATTGACCCCTTGGAGGAAATTGAGGTGTTCACAGCAGTGGCACAAGGGAACAAATTAATAGTAGGTATAAGAAAATGGTAACACTTTAAAATAAACTTCAATTAGGTAAAATTAACAAAAAAAAAATACAAGCACTTTTACATCATTTATTAATCTAGGTTAATGTTAATTTATGTATATATGTTATTATTTCTTGTAAACGTATGTTAATTTATACAACTTGAAATGTTAAAAATATAGTCTACTATTTCAAAGTTTGTGATCGTTAAGGTTTTTTTTTTTTTGCATGTTTTTAAAATAAGTCTCTTATGGTCACCAAGTTTACTGAGTTTACTTCAAAAATATAGAAAAAAGTGAAAAATTATTACAAAAGATTATTTTGAAAGATTAAATGAAATTTTAAATAATTGTTTTCTATTTTAATGGTTTAAAATGTAATTTATTCCTATGATGGTAAAGCTGAATTTTCATCAGACATTACTCCAGTCTTCAGTGTTACATGATTCATCAGAAATTATTCTAATATGCTGTTTTGGTGTTTCAAAAACATTTGATATTATTAATGTTGAAAACGGTTTTCTGCTTAGTATTCTTATCGAAACCATGGTACTTTTTCAGGATAGAAAGTTCAAAACAACAGCATTTATTTGAGATAGATTGTTACAAAACAATGTAAAAGTCTTTATTGTCACTTTTGAACAATTTAATGTCATTGCTGTATAAAAGGTAAAAGTCATTTCTTTTAAACAAAAAAAGTCGCACTGACCCCAGAAATGTATAAATTAGCATAAACCAAGATTAATAAATGCAAAAGTACTTTTCATTGCTATTTCATGTTAACTATTGAATTAACTATTGAATCACTGCTCATTAACACAATTATGATTAGTTTGTAACCAGGATTGTGTTTGTATTTCTCACTAACAGAGGATTCATCCATGGTCCTGAAGGTGGTCTCTTATATTCTGATTAGTGTGGGCTCATTCTCCATGCTTCTGGGATTTCTGGGCTGTCTGGGGGCCATCTATGAGATCCGCTGTTTGCTTGGATTGGTAAGACGCATAATTGCAACAATGTTTAGCACTGTTTTTACCATCTTTCCTAATTTAGTTGCTTTCCGTTTTTGTAAATCACATGCTTTTTCGCATGCAAACTCGGAAGTACAAAAGGAACTTCTGCTCTCATGTGTAAATTTGCTGTGCTGAGCGGTTTAATGTCACATGACCCGAGCAGACTGGCCTGAACCAGGCTGTGCAGTACATATGTGAGACTGACATATGTGGCGGGGCGTGCACATGGGTCTGTGATATCTTAATCCATTGTCTTTTTGTCACTAAGACCAAGCCACAAACTATTCTAAAAAAGCTGATGATTATGATTTTTTCATATAGCAAGCACAGTCAATTCTTCATGAAGCATAACTACTGTGCCTGAGGGATTCTGCACAGGCAGCTTCTCCAAAAAATGCTTTTCACCAAGGCACAAATGGATCTGTCAAATTCATGCTGAAAATATCACTGGACTTGGACTAGATTAGTCAAAACGACTAGAATAAAGCTCAAATAGATTTAGAAGATCCTGAGGGATTTATGTATGTATTGCCTGGACATTGCGTGACATGCACAGAACATCTTATATAACCAAGTTCCACGTGAGATCAGAATTTTACCACGGTCCCTTACAGCGCACCAGCGCTACTGAATTTTAGAGACGCTCCCTTACAGCTTTTCTGATGAAATCTCTCTGCTTTAGCTCCGCGGCTAGCAAGCGAAACGGCGACGTCAACGAGTCTGAATACCAAGTATTTCTATTTAAAACGAATTAAAAGTGAAACCGCTTTTTTTCGTAAATCTAAGGTGACTACTTTGACTCGATTTTGATGGTACAGCCGTTTTTTCTCCTACAATTCAGTATTTTCTTCCGAAAACGCGGCAGCTGGGCTCGATTGAGGTGACAGTAGACCAGACAGTTGAAGAACCGACGCTCGTTTCCCTTCAGACGTCAAAATGGCTTTTGTTTCAAGCTTTCATTTGGATTATACCAGCCTTTCTTACTCTTACACCACCTCAAAATACCTTTCCATTCCTTCTGCTGTTTCTACAACCCCTTCAAACCGAAATAAGTTGTGTTATTTTCCTCAGGACGGCACAGTTGGCGTTAATACTGCGGTCAATATGGACGTTGAAGCTGTTTGCGCGAGCCGGGTCGGACTCAACACAGCCTAAACGACATGGACACTTTCATTTACCCCGGAGAATATTTATCTGTACTCATGGATGGTATTAAGGGCTGAAAGGAATGAGAAACTGAGTGTTTTACTTTTTTCGTAGCTAACATTTAGCCATACATTAAAGCTTGGTACTAGCTGCGTTAGCCAGCTAAGGCCATATTTAGGTTGTATTAAAAACTGTTATGCTTTAGTAACATTTAGAGACACTGAAACCTAACATTCTAAACTCCATCTCTTTTATGCAAATGAAGTCTAAACTGTGTTTAAGGAGCGGCCACTTATAAAGGAAGTAACTAAAGTCAGTAGTTAGCTTGTAACGTTACTGTTTTTAGTTTCGTTTATGTCAACGCATTTCATATTTTTCAGAAGTATGAGCACACATGGACACTTTTCTCAAGTGGACACGCGGTCCGCGCGTGACAGTGACGAGCGCGCTGACAGCTCGTGGATAAGCGTCTTCTCTCTAGTTTCAAGGCCTGCGTGGTCTCTCCTGCAGAGGTATTTTCCCGGAAGAACGCAAACAGCATTTGAAATGAAGTCAAGCCTAGATATAGGAAACTCCCTGGCCCCTCTGAAAGTGGCATACTTCCAGTGCCAGCATGAAAACGCGCCTGGCGCGCCCTCTGGAGACCCAGGGACTCTTACCTGGTTCACGCACGATTCGTTGAGTGAACTGGGAATTCAGAGTACCTCCCAGAAAGATTTTAATCTTCAAAAGCAAGCGTCGGTCGGATACCTCAGAACGGCGAGAAACTTAATCACCCAGGTGTTACAGAACACGCAGGAAAAAAGGCGCGCGAAACCAGAAAACGGATGCGAGTTAAGTCCGGATATGCTGTCCGTGCGAACCCCAAACAGCTTGCGGTGGGGCGGATTTTTGGAGGCCGATGACAGACCTCCGAACTGGCTGCTAAACGTAGCACAAAGCAGAAAAGAGACTGATACGAGCTTGCAGCATTGTGGAGAACATCACAGTGTAGGCTATTGTCAAAGTGATGATGGGCGGTCAGTGCACAACGAAAGCACTGGACCCTTGTGCTCTAAAGAGCTAACCCACAATGTAAGCCTGCCCAAAGGAGAATCCCTCCCAAACTCATACCAGCTTCCACTAGATGTTGAGCAGCAACTACTGGTTTGTAGTAGAGCCTACAATGAGGTGACAATTTTGACTCCAGACCAAGATAATGGCTACTCCAGCTTGGAGGAAGAACACTCAAATAGTAAGCTTCACATGAAGCTGCTTTCCCAGGAACAGGAGGTGTCGGAAACAGCCAGCCCTGTTGCCTCCGAGGACGGCTCATCTCAGACTAACACTACAGGGAGCGAGCTCCATAGTGAACCTGTCACTAGTGAGGTTGAAATTAAGGAAAGAGAGGAAGAGGACTCAAAAAAGAAAGCAGAAACCGTTCCAGCTGCTGAAAACGTGCCCTTTTTGGCCGCTTCTCAATGTCAAAACAAGGTCATTGCCTACATCATGGGCAGCCCTTGCAGCGGCGAATCCGAATCGGAGGATGATGGCGATTGGGATAGTAATGACGATGATGGCTTTGACAGCGAAGGCTCATTCCACTTCTCAGATTCTGAGGACCTAGATGACAGCGACGATGAATCTGAGGAAGATTCGGATGGAGAGGAGGCCGACTCTGAGACTGAGAGGCTGTGGAATTATCTGTGCCAAAACGGAGATCCCTATAACCCGAGGAACTTCACAGCTCCCATAAGGACAGCCTCCAAGCCAAGCCCTGCGACTACAGACTCTACGGTCTCAGAGTCTCCGCCAGTGCATATGTCCTCCCGGCTTTCGCCTCCTCCATCGTCACCCTCACTCTCAGAGAATGAGTCCAGCGAAGACGCCTGTGAGATGGATGAGGAAGAGAATCGGAGATTGTGGAACTCTTTCAGCTGCGCAGCAGATCCTTACAGCCTCCTCAACTTCCAGGCCCCCGTACAGACTCGAAAAACCCCCAAAGGGTGCTGGATGGAGAAAGTGCCTGGAACGCCTCGCTACAAGAGAGAGGAGGCTGAGGAGAGGCTGGACAGTGGATTCTCAGAGATTCCCCGTGTGCCATGCTCAAGCAGTGCTATGGCTGTTCAGCTGAAGAAGGTTTGTATAACATTGACCTTAATTAATGCATTAACACATTCCAGTCTGAAACTACTTATACAATTAGCTTTCTGAATGTTTTGTTTGTTTGACATAGGTGTGACATAGTGAGGTAGACTTAAGAACACCTTATTATGTCTGGAATGGCAAAATGAATCAGATGGAGTCAGTTATTCCTCCTTTGACTCATTCAGTTGTTATTAGTCTAGCTATAAACTATAAGTCCAGTTTTGTTGCAGTTTTGTCCACTTTATGTTTAAAAATCATTGCAAATGCTTATTCAAATCCTGGTTAAGTTCATTTTTAAGGGACCGGGCAAGCAATTTCCTTAAGAAAGTCAATTTTAAACAGGCAACATGCTCTTTTTAATAATATCTATGTTGTTTTAGATAAGATAAGAATTTATTGACCCCTTGGAGGAAATTGAGGTGTTCACAGCAGTGGCACAAGGGAACAAATTAATAGTAGGTATAAGAAAATGGTAACACTTTAAAATAAACTTCAATTAGGTAAAATTAACAAAAAAAAAATACAAGCACTTTTACATCATTTATTAATCTAGGTTAATGTTAGTCCTGGGGTCAGTAAGAAATTTTTTTTTTAAATTAATACTTTTATTAAACAAGGATGCATTTAATTGATAAAGTGTCAGTAAAGACATTTATAATGTTACAAAAGATTTCTATATCAAATAAATGCTGGTCTTTTGAACTTGCTACTCATCAAAGAGTCCTGAAAAAAAATCTATCATGGTTTCCACAAAATATTAAGCAACTGAGCACCAAATCTGCATATTAGAATTATTTCAGAAGGATCATGCGATACTGAAGACTAGAGTAATGACTGCTGAAAATGTAGCTTTGACATCATAAGAATAAATTATATTATGAAATATATTCATTTTAAAAAGCAATAATATAATATTTTTTATTTAATAAATGCAGCCTGGATGAACATGAAAAGTCTTTCAAAAACATAAAGTTCAGACTTTTGAACAGACCCAAACTTTTGAATGATACTGTACAATACATAATTCATTTTAAACATTTCTATTTAGCCAACATGAAATGGTGAATAATAATATACATATTAATAAATGAACATTAATCTAGATGAATACATTTTGTAGAAATTGTTGCCAAATGTTATTTCTTGACACCTGTTGCATTAACTAATGCTTATAAATTACACCTATTTCAAGTGTTGCCAAGAAAGTGAAGTCTGAACTCAACTGAATAATAGCAAAATAAGAATAAAGTAAGTGAATACAGAATAAATTGTGCCTTTTGTATTTTTAGAATAATGGTTAATGGCCTTAGGCCTTCATCACTCCCAACAATAGTGTATTTTAAATGCATGATCATTATATTTTATTCTATACAATGACTGGTAGCAACAGTTAATCTTCTTTCTCGGTGGCATTCTGCCTTATTTCCGTTGTTTGACAATATGGCAGTATAGGCCAGCTTGAGAAAATGATGTAAAACCATGCAATATCATTTTCTACTTTTTTTTTTTTTTGCCTGTGATGATCTGATGCAATGGTTCCATTTTGCTGTCTCTAGGGAGACTTGAGTTTGTGCTCTGCCCATTACTCATTATCACTTTATAGCATGCTGCATTTCATGACTCTGGCATCACACTAGCCAGAGTCATTAGATTTGGTCTGAGGTGATGGCACTCCCAACCACTCGGATGCCTTATGAGCAATCATATACTCACTCACACATTATACATCAACAGTTCAGAGGAAATCACATGTTACTTAGAAACAGTGAAAGGGTGAGTCTGAAAAGGGAGGAGAAAAAAAAGAGCATTGGGTGTTAATTTTACTGTGAATCCATTGTAAAGCAAGGATGCGGTTGCCTGCCATGTTAATTTGTAGTTCTTAAGTTGAAAGGGCATTTTTGCTTTAAATAGAATTTTTGCTTTATTTTATTAGTTACCGTCACTCCTTTGATTGCTTTTAAGAATGCCAGGTTTTAATAATGCAGAATGCACTGCCCATATAATAACGTATGTATATGTATAATATGTAATTACTTGATGAACAGTAGACTAAAAACTATTTAAAAAAAAAAAAATTCCTTTCACAGGTGACGTTTGTAGAAGAGGTTGAGGAGTTCTATGCCAGCAGCGATGAGGACCGTCATGGACCCTGGGAGGAAATCGCCCGGGACCGCTGTCGTTTCCAACGCCGTGTTCAGGAAGTTGAAGAGAATATCAGCTACTGCCTTTCTCCAACTTTCCGTCTGGACATTTTTCAAAGACTACACAGTACTAGCTAATTAAAAGCCTTGTTTGACAGCAAGTGTAAACAATGAATAAGAAATAATATATATCAATAGTTTAATTCAGGGCATCAGGAGGCCCTTCAATGTTCAAAGGGCTCACAAGTCACAAATCCAAGGAACTCCGTAGTTCCTGCCAGGGAAGGACACCTCACTTGAGTCTGCTAAAATGTTTTGTGCTGAGTGTTGTGTGGATTCTGGAAATATGCATTTTGTTTTTTTGTTTTTTTGCCACAAGTCACACTGTCCTTTTTAGCCCTTAATACAATAGTTTGATTTTATTTTTGGCGTTTTATGCCTTTTATTTAGATAGTACAGTAGGTCGACAGGAAGCGAAGTGGGTGAGAGAGAGAGAGAGGGGGGTGGGATCAGGAAAGGTCCACGAGCCGGGACTCGAACTTGGGACGCCCGAAGCGCAAAGGCGCTAAATGTCAGCACGCTGCCCACGAGGCCATCAGCGCCAACAATAGTTTGATTTTAAGGAGAAAAACAAAGAGGACCTACATGTCATATCCTTTTAATTGCAGGATTCCCACTCATGCCTATTGGAGGATTGATTTAGTGATTTATATGATTTGGTTTAGTGATGCACGAACAGTACACAAAAGTGCACTGACTTCACCCCGTGAAGCTACACTAAATTGACATTCATCTTTCTCTTAGAACTGTATTAGTGCAAACGTATTCTGGAGGGGAAATGAAGTGTTAGCTTTCCAAACCCTGTTGTTTTCAACTCGCAGGCCTTCATATTAACCCCTTGTGTTGTAACCTCAAAGCCAAAGATAACATACTTCTGCTCTGCAAAGGATCATTAAGCCAGGCCTCAGTGTTTGATGCCACAGGGGCGCACCGGCTGAACGATTCCCCAGAGTAATCACTCATTACCCACATTTAACCTAGTGGTATTTTGCTGGAGCTGAGCAATGCTTATATCAGTGTCTGTTCCTGTGTTAGAGTGAAGATATATGGGCATGGGCCTTAGTGCAATGTATTTGCATGATCCTAAATGGAAAGATGTTCTTTTCCCTATCACTATATATTGGACACAACCATATGTAGAAATCACTTGGACTGTGGCAGCTGTGACAAACATTGTAAATTCTTGACTATAAAGTTGAAATGCAGGGACAAAATGCATGTTTTTTGATTTGAACTATAATATGCTTGATGTTGAAGCATAAAGGTAATTTGTTAATCAGTATAATTAACATAAAAGCATTTTATTTTTGTAATACATTTGACCAGTTAAGCATCTGTAATGGGATTTGTGATGAAACAGACTAGTCCTAATTTAATTAAAATTCAATAAAATGCAATGCAGGAAAATTGACTGTTGTGCACTTTTTATTTATTTTTTTATAGTATGTTTTATGTATTAACTGTATCACTGGCATGACCTATTTAAAAAAAGGATAGCATAATCAAGATATGAGGATATTATGTATAGAGAGGGAATAACGTTTTCAAAGAGATAACGTTTGTACAACACTATCCCACAATGCAATGTACTTGACCTTCCATTTTCTGTAATGCATGAACTGGAAGTAATTTAAATTTGACTCAAGCCATTGTTTATTCTTTATTTGATCAGTGTGCCACACGCTATGACATTTTATACAAAACTGGATTAAAAAAATACAGAATAATCCTTTTTATTTTTGTGCAACCATGTGACAAAGTAGCACACTACTGTTTAAAGCATATGAATAATGTCTATTGTCTACGTTTTATGAACTAAAAATAGTAAGCAGTGTATAGTGCACAGTATTCGTAAGTAATACAGTACTTATGAATATACTGTGCACTATATCTGCCTACTAGTATTCCAATCTCAGGACTTGAGGCCTGGTCAGTGGTCAGGTTGTGGATCGTTCTCAACGGAATAA
Organism: Sinocyclocheilus anshuiensis; assembly: GCF_001515605.1. Taxonomy (NCBI): domain Eukaryota; kingdom Metazoa; phylum Chordata; class Actinopteri; order Cypriniformes; family Cyprinidae; genus Sinocyclocheilus; species Sinocyclocheilus anshuiensis. The sequence goes on from NW_015548296.1 coordinate 232,835, forward strand.
TGTTATCTAACCAGTAACCACCCACCTGAAGACGACACAATTTCAGCATCATTTGACAGCTGATTCTGATTCCTCGGTTGAACAGCTTAGTGTGATATCGTCTCTCTATCTTGTCAGGATTGTTTCAAGATAAGTCATTCATAATCACTTTTGCATTTTATACTCGAACCTATATAATTTTCTGCTTTTCCTATGTGTGATATTTCTTGTTTGGTATTTCAGTGAGCACGTGTGACTATATTTTGTATAGCAGCATCTAAGTTTAAATGTATCTGTTCTATTCATCTATTTTAAACGGACCAAACTGGTTCCTTGTTCAAACAGGAGCATTTTGTCCTCCAATTCCTATTTAGAACAGCGATACTAAAGGTCAGTATTTACATTTTGTACCTTTGCTTATATATTTTATCAGGCTATGCATTTTTGCTTGACTGTTTTAGTCACTGAATGTTTAGAGAGAAGGACAGGGAAGTATGCACCTACCTTATTTTGAATAAATAAACACCAGGCTAAAAGATGAGAAATATTGTTATATTCACGTTCGATTATTTCTGAAACAGTCAGTAGAGGGCGCTGTGTGTATTATGTCATTAGGGCTCGCGAGCGCAGTATAACATTTGAATTTGTACATAGAAAACACAGCGTGTCACTAGAGGGCGCTGTATACCATTTTTTATAAGTCAATGAGCGATGAAAGTGGTTTCTTTAAAACAAGATGTAACAAAGGACCACATTTATAATAGATTGTTTTTGTACAAGCAGTTGTTGCTGTTTTTGATGGTTTATGAAACAATATGTTATCTAAACTATCAATCATTGTACTTAACACTAAATTCTTACTGGAATAAGACAAAAAATAGTCATAGACTCCTTCAGAATCACACTTGCTTTAAGTGCTTAGGCCTCTCTGGCTTGCAAGAAGAAACATACAGTAGGCCTACAATGTATGGTAATTGCGGTAATCTTCTGTATTGATAGAGGCATGTGGACATGTGAACAGCTATCTGATGTGCGTTTATAGGCATGACTCTGCAGTGTGTCTGCTACAGTTGAGAGTTTGTGGAATGTAAGGTATTAGACTAGATTAATTCCAGCTGTAGATTAAGCAGCTGAAATATGAGCACCATCACCTGCCACCGACTCTTAGCAAACTGTGCTCAAGAAATATTTCTTATAGATGTAAGAAGATAGACAGATGGATAGATAGATGTAGATCCTATGTTAACCCAGGCTGAATAACTGTTTCTATTTAATATACTTTTAAAGTGTAATCTATTCCTGTGATGTCAAAGCAGAATTTTCAGCAGCTATACTTCAGTTTTTAGTGTCACATGATCCTTCAGAAATCCTTCTAATATGCCGATTTGGTGCTTAGACATTAACGTTTCTTCTTATTATTAATGCCTTATTATTGTGCTTCTTTCTTGTTTATTTTATTTTTTATTTTTTGTAACATTGATGCATTTTTTTTAAAGATTCTTCGATGAATGGAAAGTCTTTGAAAAGAACACCAATTGTCTGTGCGTGTGTGTGTGTGTATTCTATATTCTGATTTATATGGGTAGGTGATGTGATGCTATACTCCACAAAAAAATATTTTAAGTTATTTTGTTAATGTAAGCATTGTTATTTTTAAGATAATTATTCAAAAAATGTTTCTAACTTGTTAATTTATCATTACAAAACCATTAAAAAAAACCACTGAATGCAAAAAAGTGATTAATAATGTGTGTAATAATAATATATATATATATATATATATATATATGTGTGTGTGTATGTGTATATGTATGTATAATAAACACATCTGTTAACTACCCATATGTTAATGTGTTAATATGTTAATATGTATGTATGTATGTATGTGCAGTATATATGTGTGTGTGTGTGTGTGTGTGTGTGTGTGTGTGTGTGCGCGCGTGCAACACGCATGTCATTGGTGGGCTTCTTGCCTGGGGGTGGGCTATGAGAGATGACAGTTCCATTTCTCCCTCTTTCTTTAATGAAATGGAAAAAAACAGCAGCTGTGATGGCGCCACCCACCGCTCTGTTCCGCACTGTACCCATCAACATAATGGTCCCCTATCCATCTCTCCCTTTCTCTCCCCTTCCCTCCCTTCATTTTCCAACCAGAGATGACTGACAGCTCAGAGCGAGTCATGTGACACTTAAATACCCAGGGATTTTCAGTGAGCATGCTCCATAGTATCCCTCCTCCCCTCCTGCCTCCATTTCTCCGGTGCGCTTGTCACCCTCCTTTATCCATCCTTTCCTCAAAGGGGGATGCTGTTATTGTAGCATCTCGCCGTGACTGCCTGCACCAGCTAGTCTTGTTGCTGTTGTCAGGAGCGTTGCGTATAAAGGACGTTAATTTATTAATTTTTTCTTTGCTTACAAGTGATTCATTATTTTGTATTTTTAATATTTTAATACATTTTTATTATTATATTTATATTTTATTTTGTGGACATATCAAGAATATCCAAACAAGCTTGTACTGGTAAGTCCTGATATTTGTGTATGTGGGTTTTTTATTTATTTTTTAAATTCGATTCAAAAACGTGTCAATTTTACGACTGTTTTGGCGCAACATTTGTTTGACATTTTTTTGAATGTGTTTACACACTTATGATTAATTGATATGAGAAGCTTTTAAGTTAATATTTTATAGCCGTGGAACAAAAAACATGGACGGAACATCCTGTCCAACATGCTGAACATTTTGATCCGGTTGGTCCTGATCGGGCACATGCATCATTTTTGGGGTGTTGTCCATGATTACAGATGCTAGGGTCCCACCAGATGGGCTTCGAGCCTGTTTGCCCCCCCCCCAGAGTGCCGCCACCTGTCTGTCTTTCATTCTCTTTTGCCTCTGTACGTCTCTTTTTGCTACTCTGTTAATGCCGGGTTTGTTCCAATCAAGTGCCATCCCGCATGCAGAGTATCCCAGCAAATCTGAGAGAGAGCGAGCTTTGCCAAGCCAGAGCTTTTTGGATGAACCGCACTTAGACTGAGAGGATAAACTCAATTGACTTCAACAGGCATCCTGTTTAGCACCTGGTTGTGTAATGGATTTCTCCCAGTGGGGGTGTGCGGTCTTGATTCGGATAAATGTTGCTCGACTCTAAAGGAATATGACGCACTAATCGAATATAAAGTCATGTTTGGTGCCTAAAACTATCTGAATCCAAATGATTGAACTTTTCTTAGATTAAATGGCATTTAAATGGATTTGTGACATGCTTTAATAAGGGAGAAGCGTGTGTGTATGTTTGTGCAGAAAAGGGATGAATGCGGTGCTTTGCCCCTAAAAAAGACGCATCTGTTCTGGAAGCACACTAGCTCTCTGTCCTAGTGTATCTGTTTATGTTGCCACTCTCTCTCTGTTCTGTTTATCTGCCGTGTGATTGGTTTGTGCAAAGGAAATTCATTTTTGTCTCTGCTTCTCATTGGTTGGAGCATGTAGGATCTATGCTGATGGCTGGTAATGCTGGTTGTGGCTTGTGTGAAGCCTGCTCTGTCAGAAAAGGAGGGAAATGTGTGCGTACATGTGCATCTGTCCCAGTCTCTTCTCTTGTATGCATCAGCTTCGCTCTCTGATGCAGTGCTGATACTGTGAACACCCAGAGCGAATACTGATGGAATGCGGTACTTCTAGAACAGGCTGCTGGAGAACCCAGTACTGCACATTTTGAGGCATCCTAAAGGGACTGTTGTCTCAAAAATGAAGATGTAATCATAATTTTCTCAGCCAAACCTGCATGACTTTCTTCATTCTGTGGAAAACCAAACAAAACAAAAAAGATATTTTGAAGAATATGCTAGTTGCTCATTTTCATTTAATGAGTGAAGGACTCGGGCTGTCAAGTTCTAAAATGACACTATAAAAAAAGCAGTCCATATGACTCATGTTCTGTATTCCAAGTATATTCCAAAAGCCATATGAAAGCTTAGAAAGTTGTTATTCACTGAAAAAATTGACAAATTATGGCAAAATAATAACCCAAGAAAGCAAGATGCAAATTTTAAAACTAAATAAATAAATAAATATATATATATATATATATATATATATATAATTTATATTATATATAATATATATATATGAATGAATGAGGCATTTATATAGTGCTTTATTGTGTATTTCTGTACACAAGCACTTTACAATCATTTGTGTGTGTGTATATATAAGTCAGCTGTTTTGGAATAAATATAAATATGGAATAATTTTTATTTATTTATTTATTTTCTGCACTGATTTAAAAGGGAAGAATTCTGTAAAACAGAAATTCTGTAAATATCAAGCTTTTTCAAGCAAAACATCACACAAAATAGGTGTGTTAGAACAAAAAAAAAAGAAAACAAACAACAACAACAACAAAAAAACAATAGACATTGATAGATTATATTTATTTCATTTTCTGCAATGATTTAAAAGGGAAATGTTTTAAATACACGTGTAAAGCTAATCTGAGAGTTTGATATTCTATTGGTAGCTGAAATCATTATGAAATCAACCAAAATATTTAATATAATTCATATAATATCATATCTAGGCTCAGTGACTAAATTGTATGTTACATGGATCTTTCAGCAGAGAATGTCTTGTAGCTGTTGGTTCTATTGTTCTGCCATTTACTTTTTTAGCACTGTGCCAAATCAATGTCTCAGCACTTAACTAACATACACACCAGCAGATAGATCATATTTATTGTTTGAAATCATCTAGCACTGTTACTGCGTGCAGTGTTTACCAGGGTGGTGTTATCTTTCAGCACATGCTTTAGCGAATGTAATTAGGCATGGAAAAGTGCACAGCACTTAGCAAGATAGCCTCCATCATTGTCCTTCAGAGTGGATTACTGTGAGCCAGTGTAGGAGGAGAGGTGCTGTGCTGGAGAGAGCCCGGCATTAAAGAGTTAATCTGCTCACTCATCACCTTTATTAGGGGGGTTTCCTTGCCCAAAAGGCAATCCATTAAATATACAGTAAGCCCACAAGGTATTTGAACACTTAAGCCACATTTAAAGATGTATGAATATCATTGGATTAGATGACTGAATATCAGTCTAACTCTATTAGATTACTATTGTAATCTATTACAAATAAAGCTGGAATAAATTAGAAATATAAATGTTTCAAATAGTTTAACTTAAAAACAAATCTAAATAAAAATTAGAAAGTTTGCCTCAGGAACTAAATGAAATAAAACAAGTTTAACTTCAAGTACAAAAATGACTAAAACTTAAAGTAAATTAAAAATAAATAAAACTATATACAAAAAATGAAATATATTAATTATTTTAAACAAGTATGAATAAATACTATCATTGTATATAAATAATATTAAAATAAAACTGATCCAACTGGTATTTATTATGAAGAAACTTACTGACATAAAATAAGCTTAAGTTGAAGTGCTAAATTTACTAAAGGTTAAACTGAAATAAAAATAAATTAAAGATAAATAATGACAAAGTTGACAAAAGTATAAAAGAATAAAATGACAAAAGTACAAAACCTGTTTTTTTTAAACTTATACTAATATTATAATGAAAACTGAAAATATAAAAAAAGCAGTGTCAGAATGTTAATAAATACTATATTAGTACATAAATGTTACTAAAATAACAGATTGGCAACTGCCATTTATTATGAAGAAACTTAAAATAAGCTTAGGTTGATGTAAATAAAAATAAATTAAAGATAAATAATTAAAAAAAATGACAAAACACAAAACCTAAACTAATATTAAAATGAAAACTGAAAATATAAAGCTAAACCAAAATATTAATAAATACTTAAGTAGTATAGAAATATTACTAAAATAACACGGATTCAACTGGCATTTATTTTAAAGAAATATAAACATACAAACACACTTTTGAGCAAAACATCTGAAAAACTAGGTTTTGTTATATTTTAAAAAACCAATAGGAAAAAAAATTCCAAAAAGTTAATGGCATATGTTACTTGCATATATGAATTATTACACAGAGGGCCGCATTTGAATAAGTGGGAAAAGAAAGGAAAGATGAGGTGAAAGAGTGAGACATGACAGATGGAGATTGTTTGGAATCAGGTGAATTTTTTTCCCTAGGGCTCAATGATTCTTTCAGTGCACCCAGAACCTGTTTACTCTGGATTCCATTTATATGTTTTTTCTTGCATAGAAATAGGTACTTATGCATATTTTATAAACACAGTGGACATCTGAGCATGGTGGCTCATAGATGAGACAGATTGCCTCTGTCTTTGGCCCGTTTAGCACAGGGGACCAGGTGGCCTGCCAAAAGATGTGCCAAACCCGCAACAGATCGCGCTCAACTGGATCTTAACCCTTTTAACTCCTGTCGCTGTCTACTCCACACCAATAGGAAATGACTGGCACCATCCAATGGTGTTAATCCCTATTTGGATCATGTGGTGGTTGTTTCACTTACATTGGATGGTTTGGCGAATCAGCTGACCAACCTTGACCAATCAGTCAGTTGCGGTGTGCATGTGAATCTGACTGATTGACCTCCAATGACACCCTGAGGTCCACAGGAGTATGGTAGTATGGCAATGATAACCCAAGTGGCCCGATGTTCACCTGCTATGACAAGCTGTTCAACCGGAATGATTGAACTATTCAGCTGGAATTAACCTATTCAACTGAATGATTCTAGAAAAGCAGATAAATATGCGTGTCAGTCTTCAACCAAGAACCTGGTAGAGCTTATCATCCCATTCAGGTCTTTACAGAGCTGAAAACAGATCTAAAATATCTCCCGCATTTCCACATCATCCACAATATGGGGTGTCAGATCTTTTGTAGTCGTGTGAACGACTTCATTCCATACATGTATATACAGTTGTTTGCTGTTTTAAACCCATAATGCACACTGATTATAAAACGGATACAAATATTAAACTGATATACACTAACTGATGCTATAACCATTTTTGTTAATTGAAATAAAGCTGAAATGACTTAAAGTATAAGTATTTTTCAACTTACTGAAATAAAATAGGTTAAATTACTAAAGCTGAATTAATTAATTTATCAATTAAAGCTAACAGAAATATAAAAAAAACAAAAATAGCAAATTCCATATATTAATACTATAATAGGTTTGAAAAAAGAAGAACCTACTAGATCTTATCTTTTTTTACATATAGTGAAGATCTAAAAAATCATATGATATGGCAATGTTTTATTTATTTATTTTTTATTTATGTTTAAATATGCTATCGTTCAAAAATTTTAGAGTATAAAGAGCAATGAATGTAAAGTCTCTTATGCTCACTAAGGCTGCATTTATTTGATAAAAAAGTAAAAATTGTTCAATTGTAAAATATTATCACAATTTAAATAACTGTTTTCTATTTAACATTTACATTTATTCGTTTAGCAGATGCTTTTATCCAAAGTGACTTATGTTGAATTTTCAGCATTACTGAATTCATTACTCCAGTCTTCAGTGTCACATGATCCTTCAGAAATCATTCTAAAATGCTGATTTGCTGTTCGAGAAA
>NW_015548296.1:240415-242577 GCF_001515605.1 Sinocyclocheilus anshuiensis
ATCATCATTACTCCAGTCTTCAGTGTCACATGATCCTTCAGAAATCATTCTAATATGCTGATTTTGTGCTCAATAAACATTTCTTATCAATGTTATAAACAGTTGGAAACTGATACATGTTTTTTTTTCAAGATTTTTGAGTAGAAGCTTCAAAAGAAATAACTTTTTTTTTTAAGAAATAAAAATCATTTGTAATATTATATATATATATATATATACTATTATATATATAATACAATTCCGTCATTGCAATGTCCATACGTTCAAGAATACACTGTATTTATGTTTTTCTGTCCTCTGTCACACATGCTCCTTAGTTGTATGACACTCTTTTCTGTAGTGAATTGTGAATGAGTGAGCAATTCACAGCATGAGCTTTGCGACAAGCATTAATTGTAATGAAAACAGATGTGCAATAGAACAGATGACACTTTTGTTTATCAAATGTTGTCATGTATTTGTGACATCACAAAGGCTTTTATAAGGCTCTGCAATGAAACTATGTGTTATATCATTGTGTTATTTTTCAGCACCCACGCAGCATAGATGCATGAATAATATGATTTTGACAACATTTTAAGTGACAGCCACATCTATTCCTTTAGCTTCTGTTGCTACATAGTAGCATGAATATTTTTACATAAAATCCCATAATGTTCAGTTAAACCTCTACAGTTCAGCTTTTATGTGATGAACTTAAACCCACAGGTATTAAATGTACAGCTTTAACAAGGAATGAGTCATATATATATATGAGCTCAGATAATTAGGCCTAATGTTACAGTATATTTCAATGCTAATGTAATGCTAATCTCTAAAGGATCCCAGGTCCTTTTCTGGCACTCAGCAAGCAATCTATTGGATGGGAGTCCAAGCTCTGCAGACAGTATTATCAGTCACAGAGGATATAGACCCATTAGGATTTGAATGGCATTACAAATCCTCTTTCCTCTGTAGATTGGTTGAGCATTGTGGGACTAAACCAGACTTCAAGACGCTCTCTGTCTTCTCCCTTAGGACTAATTAAAAAGCTTTTTAGTCTCGATTCCCTCCTAGGTGACGACGCACCATAGTATGTACCAGAAATGCACTGGTAATTGTGTGACACACCCACTTATAATGTGTTTGAATACTTGTGAGAGTGTTTACATAATTAGCTGCAAGTCTCTTGAGTTATGATGGAAGTATTCAACTCGACTTTACAGAGATGTCTCATCTCACTCTGTCAGCTCATGATTGCCGAGTCTCTGCATTGGTGGCCTGCGGTAACGCTGTTCACATGCTTCTGGAACATCATATTCTTTCCCTGCTGAAGTGCAGTGACCCCAAAACATTAATGCAGACTTAATTGGACAGGCTGACATTTGCAAGTACAGCAATGTGTTTGGAGGGTCAGTAACTAGAAAATCAGGTCACCTTTGAAGAATCTCAACAACCTCTGAAGCCTTTTCTCCCCCTATAGAAATTTGTTGAAAAGATCAAACAATAGCCCCTTTTAAGAACAACAGCATATTCTTAAGAGGTTGTAAAAAAAACTCTAAAGCTGTATACAGTATACATATATACAGTATAAGCAGCAAAACCGGTTTTTAGCATTGTTTCTTGCACACTAAATCAGCATATTAGAATGATTTCTGGAGTAATGGTAGCTGGAACTTTTGATCAAATGAATACCTAGGTGAGTAGACTTCAAAAAAATGTATTAGTTCAAACTTTTGAATTGTCTATATAGTGCCAAAAGTCACCAGTAGTTTATTGGAACATTTATTCCATGTTGCACATGCAACTGAAATGTCAAATCAAGGCTGTAAACAAAAGGAAAGCATTGCATGATTAAAGTTTTAATTGTACATAATCACAACCTTTGTTAATTTGTTAAATGTGAAATAAGAGCCTGATTTTGTTGTAAGGTCTTCCGGTTAGCCCAAAGGCCCACATTTGTAATTAGCGTAGAATGGTAGGAGGAGTGTGCTGATCTGTTTTGTGTTTTCTAGGGCTGGGTTTCGATTCGATTCTCGTTCACAAGCTTGAGATTCAATTCGATTACCAATTCAATTCGATTCGATTCAATATCGATTATTTTGGATATATATCAGGTACAGTACTTGCCAAATTTTCTCAAGGAAAAAAATCTCTCAACTAATGCTGTAAAATATACCTGA
>NW_015548296.1:242854-243007 GCF_001515605.1 Sinocyclocheilus anshuiensis
TAATGAGTTTATGGTCACCAAATATGTTTTTTTCTGAGGTAAATGTGTTACCTGACATTGTTTACAAGCCGTTATATTGATGTCTTTGCGCTCTGAAACACTGATTGAGCGATTACATGAGACAGGATACGGCTTGTTAAGTTATACTCTTTT
>NW_015548296.1:243062-253062 GCF_001515605.1 Sinocyclocheilus anshuiensis
TTTAACTTACCTTCGGATGTTTAGTCATGTTTATTTTGTGCTGAAGCTGGTATTAATGTGGAGGAGATGATCAGTTCCCGTGCGCCTCACGCTGCTGCGTCTGTTGAACTGAGGCGCTACAGCGATGTGTCACTCCACATTAAACGGCATTTATTGTTTGAATACTGCAATACAATGGAAAGAATTTGAAATCTGAGACTTTGTTTCATATTAAAAGTACCAAAGCACAATGCTTATTGCGATTTATTGGATGGGATGTGCTTTTCAACGTTCCATCCATTAACTGAAAACAGGCTAGACTAATCGATTCTTGGGATTTAAGAATCGATATCGTTCCATAAAAATGAGAATCGATTAATATCGAGATATCTATATTTTTTAACGAGCCCTAGTGTTTTCATGCTTCTCAGATGTACAGCATCATGCAATTCTCTCCACTTACTGCTTTGTAAATGGGTGGTCTGGTCCACTTCTGGCTTCATGAGTGCTTGCCATATGCTGTAGAAAGCTTGCTTCATCCCTCCACCACCTTCTGTTGCCGAGTCTGTCTGTTGGGTGATTTCCAAAAGAGTGTGAGATCAAGAATATCCCAAAACTGCCAGTCCAGGCCTGGTCTGCCTAGAACTCATTTGTGTACTGACCCAGCGGACCAATTTAAAACCAAACTATATGAAAGATTATTGTTTAATCAACTATAATGAGTTCTTCGCAAACAAAGACACACTTAAAATTATCTTTCATTTCATTTATCAGGTCATGTTTGAGTAGGGTTGCAAAAAGGTAGAAAATTTCCAGTAAATTTCGGAAACATTTCAGAAATTTTGGAAACTTTCCAGGATTTTTTGGAATATTCCAGGGATTTTTGGAAACTTTCCACCCCTTTGCAACCCTATGTTTGAGTGTCCCGTTTTTGGGGCACCGTATTATTTCCTGCTGCTATTAAAGTGAATGTAATCTCATTGTTTAATCCTTCCTTGGAACATTTCCTCTGAATTGTTTCTGGCAAAACCTTATCAATAAGCTTAAGGAGGCCAAAACTTAGATTTAACAGCTATGAATGTGTTGCATTTGCTGGCAGGTAGGGATGTAACAGTATGAAAATTTCTTATCACGATTATAGTGACCACAATTATCACGGTTATCAGTATTATCACGGTATTGTTACAATGTGCTGGAGATGTTAAAAAAGTACCGACCTTGACTGACAACAGTTTAATAGCATGTTGAAATATCTAATGTAAATGTTCAAATAAAGCTTCACATTTCAGCCTTTTAAATAAAGAAAAGATATGCCAAAATGATAATTGATTAATAAATGGTTATATGTATTTTATCTGCTCCATAAATAATTTAATTCATTCATATATTCATTTGTATAATTCCCTTAGCACTCTTTTAAAACCTCCCAGCTTTTCCACCCTGTTTTCACTGAAAACGAAACTACTCTACGTGCTGTGCACACGTGAGACTGTTACTTGAAACTGTGCTTTATGCTGGATAGTATTTATTTATCACGAGTTGTTCAAATCGCGGCAATCTAATACGGTTTTAATGATAATTAAAAGATGAAATGGTAATACTAACCGTGGGCAATTTTATCATGATTTATCGTCAAACCGGTAATCGTTACATCCCTACTGGCAGGTATATTTTTTGAAAGCAGATTTGGCCTTAATTAAGATGTACTTACAAATAAATGTATGCAATTTATTTTTACTTCATTGCAGAAATATATAGGTGTATGGGTCTACATTCAATCCTGTTCAGAATGTATGAGGAATCAATACTGTCCCACTGTAATTAGTGAGAACAGAAGTAAACAGTGATGTTAAACTAAATACAGGTTACAGAACAGAAGCAGATAGAAGCTACAGCATTTGAACACATGACCAAACATGAGTCACTTAAGTTGACAGTGACTGTACAGACAACTGATTGTCTTTTGTCAAACATACTTCTGGGCCCCGCTTTCCAATAACACACAAAGCTTCTCCAATCATTTTCATATCATTTAATCCTATGATCTACAAAAACACAAATCACGCAAACGGGAATTATAGTAGGATGACAAGAAAAGACCTCAAATGGTGGCATTAGCCTCTCTAGCACCCTTCAAGTCCAGAGTGGACTTTCGCTACAGTCTACTGATTGTTATAAAACCTGACCAGCTGGTTTTTGTGGACTGCATGTGCATTGGCTGTCATTTGTTCCATATTTTTCATTGACTCGCATATTTAGACTGTTAAGTCAAGATGATTTCCTTTTCTCTCACCTTCTCTGTCTCAAGCCTATGTTGTTTTTCTCCATTCGTCCAGCCAGCCCACACACTCATGCTGAGAGGGATTTTTATTGAATAGACGAGAGATTCAGCACATTCTCTGTGAGTCATCAGGCTCTGATTAAAAAAAAAAAGCTCTCTCAAAGATTCAGCTTATTGAGAAATTCGAGAATGCAGCAGCCAATACCCAGTGAGTTTTTGTATGGCATTAGCATGTTGCTACGCTAAAGGCACAATATTCTAAGTATAGAAAAATTTACTTGCATAATAATTGCGTAAAATAATCCATTGTAATTAACTATTTTTATGGACACTTATTGGTATTAATCGAAACATACAGTTGTTTATTATCAACGCTGCCTTTTAAGATGAATTTTTCCTTTTTTATTTCTTCATTCACAGCAATTCACATAGATAGTATAAATGAGATCTCAACAGTGCTTTTAATTTGAAGTCTGGAGTGTGAAAAGTCAGTTGAACAGCATTAGAAGGCTGTCAAATTACACAATAGCACCATTATTTTTCAAACAGTTGAAGCATGTAAAGGTGTGGTCTTCTCCTGTTAACTTGTGCTTCAAGACGCAAGACACAAAAGAGTTGAAAGCAAATATTCCTGTTTTCCAGAACTCCCTTGATTATTCACAGACAAGGCTTTAGACGGGTGTATCACACGGAAAATGGAACGAACAGTACATAAATATTACAGATGACGTACCTTTAATGCATATATGATCTATGGACTTGTAGGACATGAACTGACTGATAACTTGTTGACTCAGCACCCTGACTAATGCTGATAGCTGACGCTTATCTAAAGCTGTGACCTGCTGTGATTATTTAAAACGTTCGCAAGTTTAGCCACAGGCATCCAGCTACCGAATATTCTGACTCATTTTACTGAATAACGATTCCTGTTAGTCACAGACTTTATGTATACAAGGTAAGAACCTTCCTGTTACTGATAAAAGTTTTGTTTCACGCACAAAATATTAATGCAATGTGTATTTTGTTTGTAATTCATAAAAGTGGCTATTAAAACATTTGAGAGGTGTTTCAAGTCATTTGTGTTTTGTTTTGTGATTTTTTATTTATTTTTTTTAATTTTTTAAAAGTGTTTCCAGCATGATTTGTATTTTGTTTGGTTAGTTTTTTTTTGTTTTGTTTTCTACCAAATTTACACGTTTAATTTTGGCTACTGAAATTGCTTTGTTGTTGTTTAGAAGAACGCAGTTTTAATCTGAAAGCTGTAACATTGGTTTATCCAGCCATGTGTCTCATTTGCATGCTTTGCAGATGATCGGCAAGTCCCAAAGCTGCTCATTTGAAAAGCAGAACTGCTGGCCTAACAGGCAGTCAGCATAATATCCTCTTGGTGGTGCGATTTACTGTGAAATAGGACTGGCAGGCTGTGTCAGCAGAGAATGATGGGATGTGGGTTTATGAAGCCCTTCTAGTTGATCTGGAGCCGGTTAATCCGCTCCCTCCAATAACGATGCTGACTGGCAGCTGGATGAGCTTTCATAATGTCGAGCGAACAGGAGGAGTCTGTGAATTACAGGATGCTGTCAAACACACACTATAGCAACACTAAACTGTACAATCTGGTAGTAGTAGTACAGTACTCATACAGCTGGGCTCTCTGCACGTGTTGTAGTAGAGAATGTTTTCAGTTACTTCCTTTTAGCGTTTGACATGTCATGCATGGATTCAATTTGTAGCCTAGTCTTTGATTGTGAATAGGATGTGTGTTTGTGTTAGTATGTGTGTGTATATATATATATATATATAATTATTATTATTATTTTATTATTTTTTGCATTACCAAGGTCATATGTTCAGTTCTGAGTCTCAAATACTGGCAAAATGCATACCTTTAAGTAATTTTGGATTACGGCTGCAAGATTAACTTTTAATGAGACGAAAAGAATGCACGTCATACCTCTGTTTATCAATTTGCACTGGCTACCAATTGATGCTCGCATAAAATTCAAGGCATTAATGTTTGCCTACAAAATCCCCACTGGCTCTGCACCCCTTTACCTAAATTCATTACTTCAGACTTATGAACCCTCTAGAAGCTTGCGTTCTGCAAGTGAACGTCGCTTTATTGTGCCATCCCAAAGAGGCACAAAATGCGCTTATCGCCAATGTTTTTCGACGCGTCTTTTGTGTTCATACCCAAGCGATTTTCGCAGGCGATGAGCCGAGTGGACGTGCAAATTCACTCCCTGACATTAGATAGCGCTTAATGAAAAACAGAAATACCCCGGTACACATCGAATCATATTTGATCTGCAATTCCTCTCCATAACAACTCCCTCTTATCGAGATTTTTGTAGTCGCTGTCGCGTTTGTCATAAAGAAAGCCCTTTTGTGTTCAGACACCAATGAGACCAGCAGCTCTAAATTCATCTTGCCTTGATGCATCTTCTTGGTCTACTTACTTCCTCTTCGTCGTTAGGTATCAAAGTGCGCTCAGCAAGACCATTTTGTGCTTGAGCGCCACCAAGTCGTGTTTTACTGTAACTTCAGCAGCTCCAGGCACGTGAACAAAAGCGCCAATCTCATTGGTCGGCCAGTTTTTAACGCGGCACGTCAAACCAAAAAAAAAAACGAGCCTGAGGCGTTTTTTTTTTAAATGACGCTTTTACGGCTCGCGTTTTGCGCGTCGGTGTGCACACTCACACTGGCGCCCTTTGTTTAGTCACGAGGCGTTAAACGTCGGCGATAATCGCACGCGATGTAACTCTAGCTTTTCTAATCTTTTTATATTCTATCTATTTGTTTTCTTTTAATTTATTATACAATTAACAAAAGCAAAAAAAAGGCCTCTAACACTAGCTTGCTCTATTCTTTTTCTATTCTATCTGTTTTCTTTTTATTTATTATATAATTAAAAAAATAAAAACTTTGCTACGTGCTGTGTTGCTACGTGTAGCTTAACTGCGTTAAGCTAACTGAGACTTGTTATAGCACTTGCATATCATTGCTCTTTTGTTGATTTTGATTGCTTCCATTGTCCTCATTGTAAGTCACTTTGGATAAAAGCGTCTGCTAAATGACTAAATGTAAATGTAAAATATCATTGTATATTTTTATTGTATTTTATTTTATATTAAAAATGCATGCCTTTTAATGCATTGTCTTTTTAGATACATTTCTATTTTATTTTTTATTTTATTTTGTCTTTTAATGCATTTATTTATTTATTTTTTCACAAGATCAGCTGGTAGAGTCACTAACACCAAGGTCAGGGGTTCAGTTCACAGGCACAAATACTGGAAAAATGCATGCCTTTTAATGCATTCATTTTGTTTTGTTTTCCTCTGAATTTGTTGTCAGGAACAGTATTTAGAGGACAGGAAATCACTGGAAATAGAGGGGATAGGGTTTTTCAAAAAATGATGTATAATGACACACACGTGATGACGCAAGTGCGCCAAATGCTAGGTATCCAAAGCTTTTGCAATTGCATGAAAATAACAATTTTACAATTCTAGCTTGTTGTAGTGAAATAATTAACAATTACACGTTAATGGGAATGAAGCATCCTTACTTTGTCCTCTCTGTCTCTCCCCTTTTGTGTTCAGTTGATAAGAGGGTGGGGCAAAGAGAGATGGGAGGGGCCGTCATTAGATAGCAGCACCAATAGCAGCCGCTAAAACATAATTGACTTGAATAGGAGCGCCTACCCTTCCTCCACCTCCACACAAAGCCCTCTCGCTGTGATTGCCTCCTTTGTTAAGCTCTCTTTCCTCTGTGGCGGCCTCCTTGCCACGTGCCAAGTGTTTTCGTCACGGCAGATGTCTGACACAATCTGCTCTAATCTCTGCCGTGCTTCCTTGACATGACTGGCATGTATTGACTTTGCAATACTTCGAATCCTATTTTGAGTTGTGCACAGAACAGCAGATTATGTATTTGCTTAATTTAATTTCAATATAAAGACTATTGATTGAGCCAATGACCTGAAGAAATAAAGAGTCTGTTTAATTAAAAGCGACAGGCAGTGGACAAATCTCTAAATGGATCTTTTCGTGATGTTAAGACGCTGCTGATGGCAAGGATAAGGGCAAGTATAGTCAATTGACAGGGTGTGTATTCGTTACGGTCCTCGCTAATGAATTTAGAAACCCTCTTTGATAAGGGCCAGCATGAGGTTTAATCATCAAAGATGGCTAATTAGATTAGCTTTTTATCCACTGCATGAAACAGTTGCTTGTCTTTACTGATGAAACTGTGAAGGAAAGCAAGAAAATGTTTCAGCTTTATATTTTACACCCTGTTCAACTTTATTTCGTACGAAAAGCTGAAAACTGATGCTGTTTGAATGTTTTCCATCTTGAGGCTTTAGGAGAGACTTGATCTTGCATGCTGAGAGGCCTGCTGAGTTAAAGCTAAACTACGGATGTAGAGCGGGATGAACCATCGGATCGTATCAGATTTGTGTGTTTAAGGTTGTGAAATTGCGCCTTTGCTCCTGATCTCCCACCTTTGCTGTCTGACACCGTCCTTCGTGGCTGTTCATCCTCACTGTGGGACTGTTATATAACTGTGGCTGCCTGAATGATGATTCAGTAGATTTGGTCTCTGGTTATCTTTCCCAGAGGGCTTTAGCCAGTTTATCTCTGTTATCTAAGGCTAGAGACCTGGACTGTGTTCAAGGGATAGTTCACTCAAAATTGAAAGCTCATTTACTCACCCTCATGTTCTTCCAAACCTGTATGAATTTCTTTTTTTCTGTTGAACACAAATGTATAGAATTGAGTTGAAGAATGCTGGTTACCAAGCAGTTGACGTTAAGCATTGATATATATACATATACATATATAATGTAATCTGAAATATACTGAAAATGTATCTGAAATACATATGTACATTTTCTGTATGCATGTAAATTTGGTCAAATATGCAGTGTACAGCATGCTGAATGAATAAACTACCCAAATGTAAAATATTTTTTGCACAAATTGGATCAAAAGAGCAAAATTGTTAACTGCATGCAACACTGAATTAAATATCATATTAAAGGAACATTTATTGTTTCCTAGAGCATATTGCTTCACATGCTACCTTTAAACATAGCATCAGAATGCAGTATATACTGCAATATGCTGTATCCAGCTAGTATTCAATTCTGAGCACACTCTCTGAAAATTCTGACCTTGTAAAGTTTGATTAAAAATGCAATCGCTGCAATGAAGCGTAATCTCCTTCTATTCAGATCTTCCTCTGTTATGAGTCAGTCTTAAGGTGTTTTTTTTTCAATCAACACTCCAAGATTCAGAAGCAGTCAGTGGCAGACCAAGGAGGATTTAAGACGATAGTTGGACTTGAACAGAAAAGAGGACAAGTGTCTTTCTTGTATTACTGCTGGCCTACTTTGATAGTTCTTTAATTGCTCGAGGAAAATCTGCACTTACTGTCATTTGCCATTTAAAATAAGTCTTCTGCACTCTGAAGAGGTTTAGAGGTTCATCTCTTAACTGAAGAAAATTAGAAGGAAAAGTGCATTAAGTCATTTACATTCGTGTCTATGTCTATGTTACGTGAACTGGGGGATGATAATTGTTGGGAGGATTCTGGGAAATGGAGTTCTCTGGGGAATGAGGACATGTACACTCCTCAGGGAGGGAAGCTAGCACACAGTGTGGGAGAGGATGCTAAACAAGAGTCATCCTTGCTGTTTCACAGCCCAGAGCGGAAGGAAAGAGAGAGAGAGGGGAACAGCAAGTCAGTGCTATGTATAGCACTGGAACCACTGGAGCTTCATCCCATTGGGCTCAACCACAGCCAAACAGCCTCCCATTATGGTATGCTCACACACACATGTAAATATTTCTTAAATATATAAATTTATACAACAGTTCTTTCTGGTCCTCGAATCTGATTGGCTGAGAGGAGTGTGATATTCTAGTGATAACAGAACTCACCGTTTATATCACTCCATTTGCAGTATTTCTCTGAGTGTCATTGCGGACACTAAAATCAACTATAATTTTATAAATAATACTATTTTTGTGTCACGGAATGTAGTTTTATACGTTTTTTTATTCAAGAATGTACTTGTTTATCAATTTGACAGCACTAGAAAATATATATGAAAATATATAATTACCGTTACAGTATATTTTAGGAAGGTGGTTGCTTGTACGCTTTCAGGAAAAAAAAAGTGCTAAAACTGTCATCTGCGGTGGTACCTTATGAAAAGGTACACTATATATTTTTTCCATAAAGTGTGCATATTAGTAATTTAAAGGTACATATTAGTAAATGGTGTAATATAGTACCTTTTAAAAGGCTACCACCCCAATGACAGCTTTTGTACCTTTTTCCTGAGAGTGTAGGAAATTGTAATATTTGGGGGTTCTTGGTATGAAAATATTTGGTATAGGGCATTATTGAAAATGAGCAAGAGGGTGGCTAACCGCTCACTGATCCACTCAAGACTAAAAAGTCTACAAAAACATCTTTTTAATATTTATGAATTGCATTGTGCAAAAGTGCATGTGAATTAAAAACAAATGGACACGAGCAAGCAAGCAAACGTTTCAGCCCATTGCTATCTTCAGTGCTCACTTAACAAACAAAATTGACCCTTTTTAAGTAGGTCAACAATTAAAGACAATCAGCTGAATTCAATTATCTCAGGTAAACCTCAATTAATCACAAGCAGAATTCCAAGAAAGTTTGATCATTCACATATGTAGCAGAATATTACAAGTATACAACTTCAAAGAATGACCAAACATTACAAATACACCAAACACAGCAGGAGAGAGAGAAGATAAAGCAGTAACGATAATACCAATTTTTTACAAAAAACAAGAGAGTTCTAGTTCTTCATTCATACCCTCAGGAAATAAAGATTTAAGTTCAAAGATCCAGCATTATTGCATAGGGCATTATTGTCAGTCTTGGATCATTTTATGAAAGTTCAGTCTAATATTGTACGACCTGAGAAGCAAAAATTGTAAAGGACAGAAAATAATTGTAGTGTGCACCCATCTAGATGTAACCAGACTATTAAAATATCTGAGGCAGCAGTGAACTGAATAACTATTTCTAAGAGCTAATTTGCTTAATCGTTCTTTGCTTTGGCCTCCAGTTGCATCTGTCCTCATTTACAGAGTTGTTTACTTCTTCCATGGCATAAATGACTTCCATAGTTAATATGGCTCCTAGGTTGGATATAATGTCGCTGTAAAAAATAGAGAAACGAGCAGTGAGATATCTGTAGTGACTGCTGGACATGCAGTCTCTTTTGGCCAAGCATACGTTCTGCGATTTACTCCCTGTTTTAGTATTTTTGTGATGTCAGTATTTTCTGTCCCCTCCAAGATGTCTTGCCCTTGACATTGCCCTCATCCCTGCAGCCAGCAGTAGTCATGGCATACAGTCCAGTGACAGTCGTTGATAGTCAGATTTATTAGCATGCAGATAGCAAATGTCCTGGAGCCCATGTCCTTCTCCCTTATAAACTCATCTCTCTCAGGCGCTGAATGGTCTCTGCTCATCTGTCCTATTTACCACAGCTCAGCTGATAGGGCATGGGAAAAGAGTCCGGTCTCATGTCTTCAGAGCCATTAAAGTCAATGGATGGCTTCCTAATATGGACACATTTCCAACATAATAGCACCGCCTGCATGTTTTTCCAACAAAATCTCTCTCCTATCTAGATCAGTGTTTAAATTTCGAATATTATTGTTTGATAGATACATC
>NW_015548296.1:255562-268796 GCF_001515605.1 Sinocyclocheilus anshuiensis
TGTAATGTGATGCCTAAATTCACTTGTTGCATTTAAAAACAACTGTTTTTAATTTACTATTTTTTTTATTTGAACTAAATAGAATACAACAATAAATACAATGCTATGTAGAATTTTAATATCGATCATTTATCGGTTATCAGCCATAGCATGAAATCTTCAACCTCTCTATATTGGCCAGAATTTTTTTTTAAATAAATAAATGTAAATGTTATGTTTTTTTTTTCTCTAGTGTTATTTGGCTTTGCACATTCTCACAAAACTGATTCGGTGTTTTTGCACAGGGGGCCTGTATGAAATCAAAAAATGTGTGTGTGTGCTTAGTTCATGTCTTTTTGTGCGTGCACGGGCACGTGAGGAACAATGAAAAGCACACAGAGGGAGCGAGAAGATGATGAAAAGTATGCTGTGTAATCACCACCCATATCCAAGTCCTCCATGCCTCTCAGGAGACCATTGTCTTTAGTATGGTTGTTAGCCTTCCAATAATGCTCAGTCAGACACTCTCTCATGGCCGGCCACAGTGCACCTGACCTCAGCCCTTTCCCTTTATTACAAAATGTTGCCATGGCTTTCTCTCTCTGGAAGAATCATGCTATTACGAGAGGGAACCGAGTGTGGGAAAATGAAAAGTGCTGCATTTCTGTGTGCAAGTATGTTTAAAAAAGGAAGTTGGCTTACAGGTTCTATTTTTACGTACGGCCCAGCTGGATGTCCAATTCTCCTATTCATTTTCTTTATCGAATCTGGATTGGAGGGGAAAAATAGCTGTTCTTACGCACCAGGAAGGGATTTACTCTGAGGTTGATGAGTGGAGGAGAAAGAAAGGAGAGGGGGAAATGATTGTTTGAGGGCCACCGGTGGGTTCAAGTTTCGCCGTCTTTACCCTGGAGCTTTTGATTCTTTGCTCTCCCTTTCTCTCTCACTCACTCACTCACCCTCTCCCTTTGTTTCTCTTCGCTAGCCACCCCCCTTCAGACCACACCACCACGCTTCAGGAGCACAGTAACCAGGAGAAGAGAGGGAGGCAGTGAAGGAAGCGCATTGCGAGGACTTAACAGAGACGATTCTCAGCCACAAAAACTCCCAGCAAGGTAGGATCACCTCTTTCTTCTGTGAAATCTCTTGATGGGTGGGAAAAGAGAGGGAAAGTCCTTCTTCCTCCATCCAAATGGCTGGTTTCTGTTCTGTAATTTCTCAGTTGCTAGCTCCAGGATGGATGTGAGGCAGTCAATAGGTGCATGCGAGTTTGTGTGTGTGTGTGTGTGTGTGTGTGTGTGTGTGTGTTCGATATGGGATACAAGGTGTCTAGATGGAGAAGGTGGTTTGGATGCATTGTCTAAAGACCAGAAGAGGCTAGTCCAAATGTTTCCTGTCTTACAAAAAACAATATCTTGCAGATCTAGGGTAAATATGAAAGATATGAGGTGTTTAGACATGAGCATATGAAGTGTGAATGCAAACACCTAAAGGACTTCCTAGAAGTGATCTAAAAGATCCAACATATCGGTGTTGTTTTAGTATTACTTGTATACTATTTATCAATATTACCTTTATCTTTTGTTTTTATATTTCAGTTTTCACTGTAATTTTAGTTTAATTTTTTGTATTTATTATTATTATTATTATATTTCAAGGTTAAATTATTTTAGTTTTCATTTTAGTTTTAGTTAAGTTTAAGTTTTAGCTTTAGTTAGATTTTTTTTTATTCATTTCAGTTACTAATTTTAATGCTTCAACTTTTTTCAGTTAGTTGCCAAGACAGCATTTTACATTTTCCTTTAGTTTAAGCCTTTCATCTAATATTTATATTTTATTTGATTTCAGATTCATTTCAATATTCAGGTTTTATTTTATTTAAGATTTTAGTTCAGTTTTAGGTTAAGTTTTAGCTTTAGATTTTATTATTTTAAGGTTACTTATTTTACTGCTTCAGCTTATTTATTTATTTGTTTGTTTGTTTTTCCACTTTGTGGCCGAGACAACATTTCTTATTTTTTTTTAAATCATATATTATATAAATGTTTATATTTAAATTTATATATATTTTATTTTATATTATGTGAGCTTTATTTAAATAAACACATTTTCTAATGTTTTAGTGTTAACTACAATATCCCTATGCACAGATGAACTGACTTTAAGTTATGATTCATCAGGTTAGCTTAAAGGCAGCAAAAACAGATGACATACAGTGAAGATACATGCTAACACACATGCTAAGACAGATGTTGTCTGAGGTCATCCAGATGCCCAGGTGTGCAGCACGCAACAGAAATATGCCCTCATCACCTCAAACCAAGCAAAAACAGTTAATTATAAACGTGAATCATTCCTGAACGGTGTTTCACCAACCCCTGCTAATTGATTTACTCTTTTCTGGCGAGGACCAAGCACCTGTTTTGTGGCTGCGGTATATTCCAAAATCTGGAAAACAAACTGATTTAAAAACTGGCAGAAGGGTTGTTGTTGTTGTTGTTGATGTTGATATACATCCTGCCATTCTGGGTTCAAACCCAATAAGCCATGAGGCATCTTAAAAATTTTAATGGGAGACCATAAACTCCTGGGCTTAATTTTAGCTTACGAGCACATGGTGAAACTGTGGCGCTGATGTGAATTTTAGACTTGCTAATTTCTACGCTATATTTGGATTTTGAGGGAAATGCAAAGATGCTAATTTGTGATGGGCAGGCTGCCATCATCTGCAGAAAATACATAAATGAAACATTGAGAACTGTTCTGAAAGTTATAAAGCATCCTATGTAAACCGCTTGCAGTGCAGTTTGGGTTATAAAGCCTAACTTTTGCATCCACAACAGCATAGGTTTCAACGATCCACACTTGCTGTAATTGCATGTTAATATATGATCTTTTTAGCATTGTTGCTATGGCAGAAGTCAGCTGGCAGAAGTTGGTTTGGCAGTGGCAGTTGTCAGATTGGACCAGGCTGGTGTCCCTCAACGTGAATAGTTGCCTCGGTGTCTGGATGGACAGACTTGGCACTGGCCGACAGATCAGGAGAGGTGAACAAAAAGCTTGAAGATGACAGACGGGAGAGGGGAAGAATACCCCACTTGTGTCCTGTGTCTAAGGGGCTCTTCAGTGTTCAGTGTGGGAGTGTGATATTTATCTGAGTTTATGAGGAGATAAAAGCTCATTTAGACACCTTTTCCCAAAACACCCTTGCAGCACACAAAGTCTGAAGGCAGTTTAGACTTTTCAAGGAAAGCTTTTACCACTTTTCTCCTAATTGGGTGAATATCACAAACGAAATTGCCAAGAAACTGTCCAAGCAAGACAGTTTCAGCATATCAAGCAGATAAGAAAATGTCTTAGCATATCTAAGTCGATGAGAAGAGTTGTTGAATTATTGTATGAATCTCATAAAAGAAATATGTAGGGCATATTTAATTAAAATACGTAGTATTAAGATATTTCTTGCATAATGGAAATTAATATTATTTTTAAAACTATTATTTTGATATTATTTTCATGAGAGTCGAGGACATTTAACCCCCCTTTATGTCATTGTAAGCTTATTGTAATGTGTCATAATTACTGTAATGCAAAAAATTAAATTCAGCTTTTGTTGTGCTGAATATATTTAGTTGTATTTACTTTCAATTTTTAGTTTAATGCATTTAATGTATTTAGTTTTAATAAAAGTATGCATTGCGGTAGTGAGAATTTTGGAGGAAATGTATAAAATATTATACTTATATAATTACACATATTAAAATTGTCTGCTAAATGACTAAATGTAAATTTAAATTGTTATGTATCTCTGAATTAATAATAAACAATGAAACAACAACAACAAAAACGTTTTATTATTAATAACAATACAATTATTATTATTATTATTGTTAGATTTATTTTGAGGTGAAATATGACCCAGATATGTATTAATGAAATTCACACAATTGTTTATCAACTATTGTTTCATTTTCTTAAATATGGAGGAGCAGTATTATACATTTTTTATGTTTTTGTTATGTTAATACAATTAGAATGTTATAGGTTTTGAAGTACTGTGTAAAAGATCGGTGAAAATAGTATATTTAAAAGTAACCAAGTATTACCATTGAATAGCATCAAACGCTTTACCAATATCACAGTATTTGCTTGCAAGGGTTGTGAGTCATAAAGATTCCAGACAGAGATAAAAAAAAAAGAAAAAAATGCCAGGACTAAATAACAAGGCAAAAGTCTGCTGTCCAACAAAGAACACAGTCTGGAATAAAGGGCTGATGCTGTGAGGTGAAATGGCAACTTGTATCGTCTGTTCTTCATTTACTGCGCAAGGGCCATCTGGGGTCCTAATTAGCCACCACAGCATTATTAGCAATAGCCAGTTTCCATAGGCGTGTCCCCCCCATCCAGCACACACACAGCGTAAATTAGAGCCTTCAGTATCTGTGTGCTGTCTGCACAAGTCACTTCCTCCCACCTCTGTCTCTGGTGCATCATTTAGATGGCTAATATGAAAGAGAGGGAGCAGAAGACGAGGTGGGGCGCAGGAAGTCATATCAGACAGGGATTCGGGAGAGTGGGTTGACTTATGGTGCTTTAGTGATATGGTTCCTTTGTTCTGTGAACCGCTTTGGCCAGTTTAACTGCTCTTTGAGTCGTCCTGCACTCGCTCTCTGCTGGCATAGAGATCATTTTGGCAGGTGTCCAGTGGGAAACTGTTATGATCATTATGTTACACAGAATGTTGCTGTAAATGAATACTTGTTCATATTAAACCAACCCTCACTGTAAAACAAATAAAGTATATGTCATTAATGATGAAATATTATATAATAATGAAATATTGAAATATTATATACTGAAAATTACCTTACTTAAGTACCATAAAACACAGTATGAAAATTTATATTCATTTTGAGATTTGCTAAATATCACATTTAACAGTTTATAAAATTATTTGTACATTTTTAAAGGTTATATAAATATGAATAAATTACTTTTAAAAAGTATCAAGACATTTTAAATTATTAAATATTTCACAATATTGCTGTTAACTTTTATATATTGCTTTATATTTATGACTGACAACAAAACTATTTAGAATAAACAATTATTTAAATGAAACACCATCAAATGTGGTGGAATTCTGGGAATGTCAATTAATGCTTTTTTGTACTGTAAATCATAAGATGACCTGCATATTTTTACCTTCCCAAAACTTTAAATTTAACAGTATTTTACTGTTAAATATAAATATCCTGTTAGATTTATCACAGTTTTACCATATATAGTAAGTAACATTTCCGAAAACTTACTTACATAGCATTTTTACACCCTTTAACCGTTTAATTATGAAAATGTTTACAGCTTATGGAAAGAGTAGTATGTCTGAATTCATAGTAGTCATAAAAACAGTAGGCAAAAGAGGTTACAATAAGGTTGAGTGGGAAACCTGGTCCAAAATTTTCTGGAGGAATTTAGTTGTGTTGCTTGTAGAGACCTGTTAATCACACCTCCAGTATTTCGCCACAGAACAGAGTTAAATACCTCTCTGATGAGACGTCAGACACAGAGAATGCACCTTTGTCTAAACATGGCCGGATGTCATCGGGAGAGATGTGTTGAGATCTTTTTAACTTGCACATGTGACTTATACAAGCCACTAATACGCACGAACAAACATGAGCTTTCCAAAACAAACCTACACCCAGAGATGGAACCTCATCCATCTGGACATGGCTGTTTCTAATCATTTTCCAGTCCATGGAGAAATCCTTTTAATCATTTCCTATGAACTGCTACTAACCTGACCTGGTCACTGTGAAGGATTCTGGATTAAAAATTACAGAGTGCTCATTATTTCATTTTTTTTCTTTATCTCACCACATGTTGTTTCTGAATCGTTGCCAATGAATGGTTTCCCTCATGAAAACAGAGAGCGCAATTAATGTGATATCTATTTATCAAGAGAGACAGTGGAGTTATTCTTGCAATATGGCCACAGGGTGTCGACGTTAAGCATAACGAGGAAGTGTGTGTGCTTTCACAGAGTTTTTTTTTTAATTCAGTTTGAACAAAAATATAATTGGAACTAAGTGTATTAATTAATTATTTAATTTTATGTTGTTTTATTTTATTTTATTTTATTTTGTTGTTATGTTATGTTATGTTTTTATTTATTGTATTTTATTTTATTTATTTTTATTGTTTTATTTTATTTTGTCCTATGTAGGGTTGCAGGATGCTGGAGCCTATCGCAGCTTTTCTGGCCAAAGTCAGTAAATATACCCTGCTTATAAAATGTTTATTTTTAAAAATATTTGTATTTATTTTTTTAAATATTTAAAATTGATTTTTATTCTATTTATTAAACTTTGTTTTATTTTTCTTTATAATATCCAAGTTATTTAATTTTATTAAAAAAAAATTACTTAGGCCTTCTTTTCTATAAGCTTTGAGGTAAATTAATGCCGTAATGTAACGGTAATTATTTAGTAAACAGCTTCGTGAAGTACATTCTGGGATGCTTTTTAAACATTATTGGAGGAGTTTCCATGCATGCTGGCCACTTGCTGTTTTCCTTAACTATCCGATCCAGCTCATCCATTAAAGAAAAACGTTTTCAAGATAATAATATGAAAAAGTGTGTCCAAACTAAGTCTAATTTGAAACGAGAGGAGCTGAAGATAACCAATATAATATTTTAGAGTTGGTCAGTAACATTCTGTTCTCTCATGCTCCTTTAGTCTCTAGCTGGTTATCAGCATTTTATTGCAAGCTCACGCCTCACTAGGGATTCCAAAATTAGTGCCACCATTGATAAGATAAAAGGTTTAGTGCTCTTTGCCCAGTGGGTTACTCAGTGTAAGTGGCATACAAATAACCTAAATTCCTCTTGTTCATGGAACCTGCCAGTAGAGGTCGACCGATGTATCGGTTTTGCAGATTAATCGGCACCGATAGTTGATTGCTGAAACTATCGGTTATCAACAACAATCCATGCCGATAGTTTTCCGGGTTGCGTCCATTGCTGGAGTGGCTGAGAAGGGTCTGCTGTCATTACACAGTGCGAGAGCGGCCTCTAGTGGTTGAAATCACTGACAGCACGTGCTATTTGTTTAGACACGTGATGCTGCACGCTGAACAGAGCGGGAAACTTCAGACGCGGATTTAAATGCAGCCGACAGAAAATCCTGCCGCGCCACAGAGTGCCATTCACATAGTTTTCCTTTTAAATTACATTATATTGGTCCCGAATCGTTGTTAATGTACATAATGAATTGTGTATTGTGCATTTTCAGCAAAACGTTTGTCTTTCTGTGGCTCTAATAAAGTCTGTGTGCTTCATTTATAGAGCTATAATATAGGTCGCGCTTTCTCTTTCCGTTTGCTCCGTTTTTTAAACACCAAACTTCAAACTAATCTATGCCAAATTGTTCATTCTTGAAGTATACTTGTGTCCGTTTGGTGATTAAATAAACTGTTTTAGACCGCTGCTCGAGTTGAACGTTACTACTACTACTAGTATGGTTCAGTACTGTTTTTGTTAATAAAGCACTATTTTATTTTTTTTGTTTTTGTTCAGTATCAATTTTAAAACTATCGGTTAATTAATCGGTATCGGCCAGTGTGGTCCAACCTAGCTATCGGTATCGGCAAAATCCACTATCGGTCGACCTCTACCTGCCAGTACCTGTTCCATTTTAGTCTCGCTTAGGCTTGGGATAATGGGTCTTTCTGTGGCCCGTTTCATCCTTCCATCCTATCAAAGTGTGGCCCAATAAATTCTCTGATGGCTAATGAGAAACAAACGTATGACAAATGGCGTTAAACTGTTCTTGTTTTCAGTTTGTCAACACCAGTGACTGAGAAAAAGCCTTTAAAGTTTTGTACCCTACGGTTTGAGATGCTTGTGGTTGTGTCGGTTTACAGATTAGTGGTAAATTACAAGTTAATGGTCTGGAATGAAAACAAAGGATTGTGGTGCTGGAATGTTTTAATTGGCCAAAGAAGGTGGAGATTTGTGGGTCTTACGAGACGTTAGACCCTAGGCAATGAATCAAGCTGCTGTGTGGTCGGACAAATAGCGATAAATAACATTCCCCAGCAGGCCTCGCCTGAGCATGCGTGTGCCTCGGATTATCTCCTGTGTTGAAAGGACTCGACGTGTGAGTATGTGTGTGATTGTTTGTGTGTCTGTAACTGGCCATCTGTGTTGACTCCCTCTTGATAAAGTCAAAGAGCCAGGTCGAAGCCCGACCTTGGCTAGTGCCGTAGGTGGAAGCACTCTAGACTCCTCATTTTGAGACATCGCAGACATAAATGGACTGGAATAACAGATCACATAATTTCTGAGAAATCTCCCCCTGCTGTGCTCAAAAATTTGCCTCTGGTTGTAGGCTACTGTAGATAAAACGTTCTGCAGGGTTTCATTTGTACGCTAGATCCATGTCAGGTCCTTTGTATTTGATCCTGTCTAGCTACTTTTCTTCCTTATGAACAGATTGTATGTTGACTGTGTGTGTGGACATTTGCATGTGGTTATGTTTATGTAACCAGAGCAAACAGAGTGTCCTCACACTGTTGCCCTGTCCCTCTGTTGGTTTCCCTCGCACTCATTATCCACACACACACATACACACACACACCGTCCATTTCTAATATAAATGTGTGTGTTTGTGCAAGACTAGAGAGCTGGCACTAACTCCATGGTGACCAGGGAAGCATAAATAAGCCACCTGTCTAAAAGCTTTGCAGGGCTGGTGACTGAGCGCATGCTTTAAAGCCAGTCTGTTTGGATTTTCAAATGAAATTAGAGCAAGGGACAGTTCATCTAAAAATGAAATCTCTGTTATTTACTCATCTTCATGTCTCAAACCCGTATTACTCCATTTGTTCTTGGAACATACAAGAAGGTATTTTGAAGACTGTGCTGATTGCTGTTTTCCATGTGATTATAATAAATGACAAGTGAAGTTTTCAAGCTCTTAAAATTGTGCTATACCTGTGCACTATATTCCGAGTGTTCTAAAGCTTTGTGTGACCGTTTCTTTTTAATGAAAACCTTTCCTCTTCAGCTGTAAGATTATATTTTAAAATCAAAGAACTGGATCATTTTGATTCCTGAGCAAATCATTCAGACTGGTTTTGTGAACGGGAAAAACTCATTGCAAGGATCCAATTCAAAACAATGAGTTGTTCATGAATAGGACATTGCATTTATGAACTCATAAACTTGGTATGTTGTCTTCAGAAGAATTAGAATACAGGGTCAAGTTCTATAATTTTTATGATAATTTTATTGTACTCTGTTGTCATTTTGTAGCTTAACAGCCTTATAATAGATCAATTTTTGTTGTTTTCATTAAAGCGGACATAACACGCACGGTTTTGCTCAATCTCATGTTAATCTTGAGTACCTAGTATTGCATCCTTCATATCTCGTCAAGAGCACTTGCGTGCCGATTACCAACAAAACACAGAAATTTGATGCAGTTTTACTCACCACCTGCGATTCCAGCTCATGACCGGGATATTTTATCGCTGGGACCGCTCTTTAAAAAGACTAGTCTGGATGATGTGTGTATCACTCTGGTTCCATTTGTGTATCCTTTGTTGCCATTTTGTTGCATTATTTGAATTCTGCTACATTCTAAAGCATAAATTTGAGAAGATAACATAACATGCTGTTGTACATGAAAGTAGAGCCGTCTGCATGGCACATGTACATATGCTTCTCTCCTGTATGTATGCAAAGATGATAGTGCCAGAACTTCAGAGCACACTTTACCCATGAGGCCATTTGTGTACTACCAGTCCTGGTGTACAATGATGTGTGAATGAGGTGGTAATGGAATAGGAAATGGAAATGACCTTACCTCATGTCACCACTTGATATATTACTGAGATTTCAAAGGGGCTTGAATAAATGCTTGATATCTTACTGAGAACCTGTGAAACCCCATGGGCATAAAGGTAGATCAAGAGAATGGTTGTTTTTGCACATCATTCCAAAAAAAAAAGTTACATTTATGCAATATATACATTTTTGTTGTTGTTGTGGCTTCCTGTGCTTTTAAATCTCACATAAGGCAGATGGGGAAGTTTTTCATAAGACAAGACTCCATTAAAAGCAAAATTCTGCATTTATACTGATCCTGTTGAGAGCCAGCTGGGTTTTGGGATGTTCTGGCCTGTTTTGCCTGCCTCCCTTGTCTTGAACCTAAAATGTTTGCGAGAAGGCAGCCAGAGTGTCTGATAAGATGGACGGAGTGTCATTGAAGAATGTGCAATGATACGGCATGGACACTGTGACAGCATTGTCTGTATATCAGCTTGAGCATTTTAGAAAACAAGTGGCCACATTGCAAGCACTAATAAGACATGCATGGCTATCAGACGCCAGGATGAGTTATGAGGACAGTCTTCATTAGAAGTTTGTTTTGGGAATGAAGAGCTGGGACAGAGGCCTTATATATGAAAATTGCAACCACTTCTAGGAATCAGAGATGGACGTAAAGTTACAGTTCAGCAAAAAAAAAAAGTAACTTTTGTCATAATTTACTCATCCTCATGATGTTCCAAATCCGAATGATTTTTGTCATATTACATATTAGGCAAGATGTTCATGATTCTCTTTTCCATATAATGATAGTAAATAGTAACCAGGAGCAAAAAGTAGCTAAAAACAGTAAATGAGTACATGATGAACATTCATTTTTCTGAGAATTTTTCCTTTAACTAGGACTGAGTATGTGAGGAGGAAGGGAGTAAAAAGAAACTTTGTAGAGCTGGTTCTCACTGACTTGTACACAGCTGATAAACCAGTAGAAGACTGATAAAATGGTAACATCCATTAATGTATCAATCTGCACAGATGTAAATAAACTGTGTTTTGACCTTGGAATTCTTGAAGGGCCAGAATACTTGTTGCCAAAACTCATTAGCTTATAAACTGTAGCTAGTATTGGCTTGTAGAAAGACAGTAAATGAGTACATGATGAACATTAATTTTTCTGAGAATTTTTCCTTTAACTAGGACTGAGTATGTGAGGAGTAAGGGAGTAAAAAGAAACTTTGTAGAGCTGGTTCTCACTGACTTGTACACAGCTGATAAACCAGTAGAAGACTGATAAAATGGTAACATCCATTAATGTATCAATCTGCACAGATGTAAATAAACTGTGTTTTGACCTTGGAATTCTTGAAGGGCCAGAATACTTGTTGCCAAAACTCATTAGCTTATAAACTGTAGCTAGTATTGGCTTGTAGTTATGGAGCAATCCTTAGAAACATTACATCCTGTTAAGCACAAGTCAGCCCATTCTGATCCAATAATTACAAATGAATGAAATAACCAATGTATGATTATAACTGAACATTGCAGGCCAGAAAATTTAAAATACAGGTGCATCTCAATAAATTAGAATGTCATGGAAAATACAATAATTATTAGGTGTGTGGCCTAACATTAATAATAATCCCTAGGGGTGTCAGTGTTTCCCCTGCCATTATATTAGGGGGGCGTTTCATTTCGTTTTTACCGTTTCATTTGAGTAAAACTATCCTCATATCATATACACACAGAAATATAAAGGTATTCACGGCAACCCGTCAAAGGCATTGGCAGAAATATATCACTGTTGTTCAGTAGAATGTACGTAACAGGCTGCTACTACTACTACTAAAATGATTAAAACCTTATTTTTAAGGAATAATCATACAATATTTCTTCAATGTTTTAATTGTAATATTAAATGACCTTTATTTTCCAGAAAATAAAATTTGTTTAATTTTCATTAGGCTACTTAAAAGATAGATTTAATTAATGTTTTATGCCTTAAAAAATGTAAATACACAACACAGAATTTCTTAGCAAAAAATCATAAGGCTATTGTAAGAATAAATGATACTTGTTTTTATGCTTTCAAATAATTAGACATGCTAAAACAGAATTTGGTAACAATAAAACATAAGGTTGTAAAAAAATAAAACATTTCATAGGGCCCTAAACATGTAATATTTGTTAAACTTTTAATAAATTGATGTTAAATTGTTTAAGTTTCATGATTTTAATTAATTAGACATGCTTTTTGATTAAGAAAATTTAATTTAACCATTAAAAAGGAGTCCAGACATATTTTTGCTATTTTTTACTATCCCTTTAACTAGGGCTGGGTAAATGAGGTAATAATAGTGCAAACATAGCTGAAAAGTTTCACCAGGTAACTAGCATTGCATTTACTGAATAAGAAATAAGATATAACTTTAATATTTTCCTGGAAGACATATTTGAGTTAAAATAATGGAAATTACTTAATTTATAATTTACACACTGTACTGTTTCTGAATATTTAGTACATAAGACCCAGGTTTTTATGCTCAAATACTGCTAAAGTGGTGATATTCACCCCTTTATATCTCAACTTTAACGTCAAAACTGGCAAACGTTAGCGTGTCTTATCACCTGTTCACTTCAACCTTTAGCAGACAGTCTGAGCATGAAGAGTTTGGACAGGACATGATTACACTCCCGCAAACCTATGATAATGGATTGCTGAGAAGCCCTAGCACGGCATAGTCCATCCAAACCTCAGATGGATTGCCCTACTTCACCATGTTATATAACATTCTGCAGCCCATTAGCACTGAATCAGTGGCCCTCGTGTTCACTTCCACCATCGGGTTGATAGTACAAAGCAATCCAGGAGTAAGAACTTTGTTTTGTTAACCCATGACGAATAAGTGTCAGGAGGCCACCGAAAGGGTTAAAGCATGGACCGCCGCTCCAATCAGAGTAAATGATTAGAGTAGAAACAGAACTGCAGAAATGAGGGAGCATGCAGGGGCTGTGCTGTGGGGGGATTTGTAGAGCAGAGCGAGAGAGGGAGTGAGAACGAAGGAGAGAGAGAGAGAATGCCACTGTGCTTAAATCCAGCTGGCTGCCTCCCTGGGAATGTAATCCATATGTGAGCGCGAGTTCAGCTGCAGGAAAAAGAAAAGATATTACCCGCAAAGAAGCGATTGTTTCTGCTTTTCTTGTTTAAATTCCACTCATTCTGGCCCCTGGACCCTGCCTCTGGTTCAACAGCCGACACAAAAAGAGAGGTATAGTGTGGAGAAGGACAAAGTGAGAGTTGAGAGAAAGTTGGAGAGGATAAAAACGAAGGCAAAAGGAACAGTAGAGAACAATATACCGATTAGGGACCTGAGAGAAGAATGAAAGAGGACACACAGGAGGAAGGCGCAGTGAGGTAGG